>NC_088239.1:9907806-10207806 GCF_036934945.1 Oncorhynchus masou masou | reverse complement strand
TGCATAATCAATGCTTGGAGTTTGTCAGAATTTGCAGGGTTTTGTTTATCCACCCGCCTCTTGAGGATTGACCACAAGTTCTCAATGGGATTAAGGTCTGGGGAGATTCCTGGCCATGGACCCACAATATCGATGTTTTGTTCCCCGAGCCACTTAGTTATCACTTTTGCCTCATGGCAAGGTGCTCCATCATGCTGGAAAAGGCATTGTTCTTCACCAAACGGTTCCTGGATGGTTGGGAGAAGTTGCTCTCAAGGATGTGTTGGTACCATTCTTTATTCATGGCTGTCTTCTTAGGCAGAATTGTGAGTGAGCCCACTCCCTTGGCTGAGAAGCAACCCCACACATGAATGGTCTCAGGATGCTTTACTGTTGACATGACACAGGACTGATGGTAGCGCTCACCTTGTCTTCTTCGGACAAGCTTTTTTCAGGATTTATTTTTATTTTATTTCACCTTTATTTAACCAGGTAGGCTAGTTGAGAACAAGTTCTCATTTACAACTGCAACCTGGCCAAGATAAAGCATAGCAGTGTGAACAGACAACACAGAGTTACACATGGAGTAAACAATTAACAAGTCAATAACACAGTAGAAAAAAAAGGGGAGTCTATATACAATGTGTGCAAAAGGCATGAGGAGGTAGGCGAATAATTACAATATTGCAGATTAACACTGGATTGATAAATGATCATGTACAGGTGTGCAAAATAGCAGAAAAGTAAATAAATAAAAACTGTAGGGATGAGGTAGGTGAAAATGGGTGGGCTATTTACCAATAGATTATGTACAGCTGCAGCGATCGGTTAGTTGCTCAGATAGCTGATGTTTGAAGTTGGTGAGGGAGATAAAGGTCTCCAACTTCAGCGATTTTTGCAATTCGTTCCAGTCACAGGCAGCAGAGTACTGGAACGAAAGGCGGCCGAATGAGGTGTTGGCTTTAGGGATGATCAGTGAGATACACCTGCTGGAGCGCGTGCTACGGATGGGTGTTGCCATCGTGACCAGTGAACTGAGATAAGGCGGAGCTTTACCTAGCATGGCCTTGTAAACGACCTGGAGCCAGTGGGTCTTGCGACGAATATGTAGCGAGGGCCAGCCGACTAGAGCATACAAGTCGCAGTGGTGGGTAGTATAAGGTGCTTTAGTGACAAAACGGATGGCACTGTGATAAACTGCATCCAGTTTGCTGAGAAGAGTGTTGGAAGCAATTTTGTAGATGACATCGCCGTAGTCGAGGATCGGTAGGATAGTCAGTTTTACTAGGGTAAGCTTGGCAGCGTGAGTGAAGGAGGCTTTGTTACGGAATAGGATGCCCCAAACGATCGGAGAAAATGACTTTACCCCAGTCCTTAGCAGTCCAATCCCTGTACCTTTTGCAGAATATCTGTCCCTGATGTTTTTCCTGGATAGAAGTGGCTTCTTTGTTGCCCTTCTTGACACCAGGCCGTCCTCCAAAAGTCTTTGCCTTACTGTGCGTGCAGGTGCACTCACACCTGCCTGCTGCCATTCCTTAGCAAGCTCTGTACTGTTGGTGCCCCGATCCCGCAACTGAATCAACTTTAGGAGACGGTCCTGGCGCTTGCTGGACTTTCTTGGACCCCTGAAGCCTTCACAACATTTGAACCACTCTCCTTGAAGTTCTTGATGATCCGATAAATGGTTGATTTAGGTGCAATCTTACTGGCAGCAATATCCTTGCCTGTGAAGCCCTTTTTGTGCAAAGCAATGATGATAGCACGTGTTTCCTTGCAGGTAGCCATGGTTGACAGAGGAAGAACAATGATTCCAAGCACCACCCTCCTTTTGAAGCTTCCAGTCTGTTATTCGAACTCAACCAGCATGACCGAGTGATCTCCAGCCTTGTCTTCGTCAACACTCACACCTGTGTTAATGAGAGAATCACTGGCATGATGTCAGCTGGTCCTTTTTTGGCCGGGCTGAAATGCGGTGGAAATGTTTTTGGGGCGATTCAGTTCATTTTTATGGCAAAGAGGGACTTTGCAATGAATTGCAATTCATCTGATCACTCTTCATAACATTCTGGAGTATATTTAAATTGCCGTCATACAAACTGAGGCAACAGACTTTGTGAAAAGTAATATTCGTGTCATTCTCAACTTTTGACCACGATTGTGTGTGTATATATATATATTGAACAAAAATATAAACGCAACATGTAAAGTGTTGGTCCCATGGAAAAAGATGAAAAAAATGATCCCAGAAGTTTTCCATTATGCTGAAAATTCTCTCACCGTGCTCTACTCACTTGAACAGGAGAGTGGTGCGGCGGTCCTTTGTGGGTAAATTTAGTCATCCAACTTTGTCATCAAAGTCTGGCATTCTTTGGATTTATGGTGCTTTCAAGACAAAATCAAATCAAATTTATTTATATAGCCCTTCATACATCAGCTGATATCTCAAAGTGCTGTACAGAAACCCAGCCTAAAACCCCAAACAGCAAGCAATACAGGTGTAGAAGCACGGTGGCTAGGAAAAACTCCCAAGAAAGGCCAAAACCTAGGAAGAAACCTAGAGAAGAACCAGGCTATGTGGGGTGGCCAGTCCTCTTCTGGCTGTGCCGGGTGGACATTATAACAGAACATGGCCAAGATGATGTTCAAATGTTCATAAATGACCAGCATGGTCCAATAATAATAAGGCAGAACAGTTGAAACTGGAGCAGCAGCACAGCCAGGTGGACTGGGGACAGCAAAGAGTCATCATGTCAGGTAGTCCTGAGGCATGGTCCTAGGGCTCAGGTCCTCCGAGAGAGAGAAAGAAAGAGAGAAAGAGAGAATTAGAGAGAGCACACTTAAATTCACACAGGACACCGAATAGAACAGGAGAAGTACTCCAGATATAACAAACTGACCCTAGCCCACCGACACAATCTACTGCAGCATAAATACTGGAGGCTGAGACAGGAGGGTTCAGGAGACACAGTGGCCCCACCCGAGGACACCCCCGGAGAGGGCCAAACAGGAAGGATATAACCCCACCCACTTTGCCAAAGCACAGCCCCCACACCACTAGAGGGATATCTTCAACCACCAACTTACCATCCTGAGACAACGCTGAGTATAGCCCACAAAGATCTTCGCCATGGCACAACCCAAGGGGGAGGGGGGGCGCCAACCCAGACAGGATGATCACATCAGTGACTCAACCCACTCAGGTGATGCACCCCTCCCAGGGACGGTATGAGAGAGCCCCAGTAAGCCAGTAACTCAGCCCCTGTAATAAGGTTAGAGCCAGAGAATCCCAGTGGAAAGAGGGGAACCGGCCAGGCAGAGACAGCAAGGGCGGTTCGTTGCTCCAGAGCCTTTCCGTTCACCTTCCTACTCCTGGGCCAGACTACACTCAATCATATGACCCACTGAAGAGATGAGTCTTCAGTAAAGACTTAAAGGTTGAGACCGAGTTTGCGTCTCTGACATGGGTAGGCAGACCGTTCCATAAAAATGGAGCTCTATAGGAGAAATCCCTGCCTCCAGCTCTTTGTTTAGAAATTCTAGGGACAATTAGGAGGACTGCGTCTTGTGACCGTAGCGTACGTGTAGGTATGTACGGCAGGACCAAATCGGAGAGATAGGTAGGAGCAAGCCCATGTAATGCTTTGTAGGTTAGCAGTAAAACCTTGAAATCAGCCCTTGCTTTGACAGGAAGCCAGTGTAGGGAGGCTAGCACTGGAGTAATATGATCACATTTTTTGGTTCTGGTCAGGATTCTAACAGCCGTATTTAGCACTAACTGAAGTTTATTTAGTGCTTTATCCGGGAAGCCGGAAAGTAGAGCATTGCAGTAGTCTAACCTAGAAGTGACAAAAGCATGGATTAATTTTTCTGCATCATTTTTGGACAGAAAGTTTCTGATTTTTGCAATGTTACGTAGATGGAAAAAAGCTGTCCTTGAAATGGTCTTGATATGTTCTTCAAAAGAGAGATCAGGGTCCAGAGTAACGCCGAGGTCCTTCACAGTTTGAGACGACTGTACAACCATCAAGATTCATTGTCAGATTCAACAGAAGATCTCTTTGTTTCTTGGGACCTAGAACAAGCATCTCTGTTTTGTCTTAGTTTAAAAGTAGAAAGTTTGCAGCCATCCACTTTCTTATGTCTGAAACACATGCTTCTAGCGAGGGCAATTTTGGTGCTTCACCATGTTTCATTGAAATGTACAGCTGTGTGTCATCCGCATAGCAGTGAAAGTTAACATTATGTTTTCGAATGACATCCCCAAGAGGTAAAATATATAGTGAAAACAATAGTGGTCCTGAAACGGAACCTTGAGGAACACCGAAATTTACAGTTGATTTGTCAGAGGACAAACCATTCACAGAGACAAACTGATATCTTTCCGACAGATAAGATCGAAACCAGGCCAGAACTTGTCCGTGTAGACCAATTTGGGTTTCCAATCTCTCCAAAAGAATGAAAGGAAGCAGCTCTTTCAGTTTTTTTAGTTGGAATAGGGTCCAGTATGCAGCTTGAAGGTTTAGAGGCCATGATTATTTTCATCATTGTGTCAAGAGATGTAGTACTAAAACACTTGAGCGTCTCTCTTGATCCTAGTCCCTGCTAGAGTTGTGCAGACTCGGGACAACTGAGCTTTGAAGGAATACGCAGATTTCAAGAGGAGTCCGTAATTTCCTTTCTAATAATCATTATCTTTTCCTCAAAGAAGTTCATGAATTTATCACTGCTAAAGTAAAAGCCATCCTTCTCTTGGGGAATGTTGCTTTTTAGTTAGCTTTGCGACAGTATCAAAAAGGAATTTCGGATTGTTCTTATTTTCCTCAATTAAGTTCGAAAAATAGGATGATCGAGCAGCAGTAAGGGGTCTTCGGTACTGCACGGTACTGTCTTTCCAAGCTAGTCGGAAGACTTCCAGTTTGGTGTGGCGCCATTTCCGTTCCAATTTTCTGGAAGCTTGCTTCAGAGCTCGGGTATTTTCTGTGTACCAGGGAGCTAGTTTCTTATGAGAAATGTTCTGAATTTTTAGGGGTGCAACGGCATGTAGGGTATTGCGCAAAGTTAAATTGAGTTCCTCAGTTAGGTGGTTAACTGATTTTTGTCCTCTGGCGTCCATGGGTAGACAGAGGGAATCTGGAAGGACATCAAGGAATCTTTGTGTTGTCTGTGAATTTAGAGCACGACTTTTGATGTTCCTTGGTTGGGGTCTGAGCAGATTATTTGTTGCAATTGCAAACGTAATAAAATGGTGGTCCGATAGTCCAGGATTATGAGGAAAAACATTAAGATCCACAACATTTATTCCATGGGACAAAACTAGGTCCAGAGTATGACTGTGACAGTGAGTGGGTCCAGAGACATGTTGGACAAAACCCACTGAGTTGATGATGGCTCCGAAAGACTTTTGGAGTGGGTCTGTGGACTTTTCCATGTGAATATTAAAGTCACCAAAGATTAGAATCAAGACAAGTGGGAGCTCTGGAAAAAAACAAGGTCGAATCATGATGACATCAGTGATCTTCAGGTCGTAGCTCTAGAAAGACGCCCGAGTTCCAGATGTACAATTCTGAGTTGGAAGACCGTTCAAAACATATTTTTCCCCAGTTCCCAGTTGTCTTGAACTCAATGAAGTCAGATTTCGCAGTTCCGCGTTAACAGTTGTTTTGAGCGTTGTACAAATCAGCATAGCCAATGTTGAACGTTTATCATTATGATTATACTTGGAAAAGAGACCCTTAATCCCAGACTTGGGACCACACAGCCACCCCACGGAATAGCAGGCTAGGGACTGCTTTGCAATGCTTGTAGTTAGCCAAATATTCCTTCCAATCCACTCATTGTTGAATTTGTGATTTCCAACTTGTTGTGTAATGTTTATGGCCGATGACCCCCGATAGGTTTTATCTAAAAATTTATCTTCATTATTTTTGTCTTCATATGACAAGGATTAAAAAGGATTTGCCAGTAGATTGTCAACTTGATGATGACTGCTAGATAAGATTTTGAAAGTAGTCCAATCAAAGCTACAGTAGATGTGATTTGATGTAATTTTATCTGTGGCCAATGACCTTGAGTCTTCTTGGATGGGCACTTCTAATGTAACTTTATGGCAGCACGCAAGGGGATTGAATTTTCGAGCTCTACCCTTAAACTTGGCGGTGACGTAGTGTCCCCATAAGTGACAAAACACTGAGCCAATCACGGCGCAGCTAGGAGAACATTACCAATCCCTACGCTCCGTATTTTCCGCTTGCTGACCCATCACCACAGAAAGCACTGAGCCAGGCTGAAACACCTGCATTTTGGAGCTTATTTACTCAAGAAAGCAAAAAAGAGACCATGTTTGTATGCTGTTTTATTAACTCCACTTTCTTTTTTACATTGTTTGCAAACTGATATGTGATGCGAATTAATGCCGAAATAAAGTGCAAAACAGGCAAGCCAAAAGTACTTTGTATTTTTCTCCGCTCATACAGGAGTAATATAGACCTAGTGCACTAATTTGGTGGGGATTTGTTATTTATTTATTTCAGACCAACACCTCAGCACCCCTACTTCCCGTTGCTATGCTTATCTGACAGGGGAGGTGCTAGCAGATGGAAACTGTGTGCCTCCCAAAACTATCTCCTTTAGCCTAAAGTGTAGGTCTACCCTTGTGCACTAGCCTACTTCCTACAAATCGAGAAGCATTGGTGAATTGGAGGCATGGTATAGTGGGAGTTTCCACCATATTTCACATACCAGTCATTTCCTTTCAAATCAGAGAAGTAAAGGGAACAAGTGCACACATTGGGAGGATGGAGATAATTAGGACATAGCCCCTAGTTAGCGAGTCCACAAGGCTACTGCAGTGCTTTCTGTAGTCCACAGGATGGAGAGTGAACGCTATTGGAGTCAGTTAAAGGTCCAATGCAGCTGTTTTTATCTCAATATCAAATTATTTCTGGATAACAAGAATGTACCTTACTGTAATTGTAAATTGGTCAAAAGTTAACAAAAATAGCTTTTTAGCAGATTAAGAGTAATTTCTCAAGCTAGAAGTGGGAAACTGAAAACCATTGCTGTTATTGGCAGAGTGGTTTGGAACTAGGGCTGGGCAATATCTAAATAATTCAAATTAATATTTTAGCACAATGTTCCAAATGCCTTTATCGTAAGAATATATTTTTTTAATTAGTGTTTTTTGTTGTTCTTCGTCTTGTCTCTTTTGCTCCTTCTGTACTGTGTGCATCTTCTCACTCCACAGACACATGTTTTCAGCACATTCAACTATGTAAAGACAAAGTATTTAATAAGAATATTTCATTCATTCAGATCTAGGATGTGTTATTTTAGTGTTCCCTTTATTTTTGTGAGCAGTGTATATATAAAACACACACACATACATATATATATATATATATATAAACACAGGATATTACCTTTTTTGACTGCACTGGGCCTTTAAAGGTCATATCTTGCTGTCCGCCAGCCATGCAGGGAGATTGATAGAGAAACAAGGCTGGGGAATTTTAGGCTTGTAGCTAAGAATGTACAGAAGGGGTTTCAGTGAGAAACACTACAACTTATGACAACTTTTGTAAATGTGGTGGGAGTGGCATCTTTTTGGGAATATGAACCAAGTAGCCTACATACAAATGGTAGGTTAGAAACAATAGACTAGCCAAAGTTCAGTTATGACGTACAGAATTATAAACACCGTAATATAATCAATGCTGATTGGTTGACATTCGTAGTATATCAGCGCGTATACCACGGGTATGACAAAACATTTATTTTTACTGCTCTAATTACATTGGTTACCAGTTTATAACAGCAATAAGGCACCTCGGGGGTTTATGATGTATGGCCAATATACCACGGCTCAGCGTTACGTCGTGCATAAGACCAGCCCTTGGCCTTGGTATATTGGCCATATGGATAAGAGCTTCTGCTAAATGACTCAAATTAAATGATTTACATATTTTCAGTAAAAAAAATATTTTGATTAATTTATTCATACTATTTCATCCTTCCACAAGATATAGTCCTGACCCAAATCTAGGGTTACTGCCCAAGCCGGCTAGTTGTTCGTTCTATTGGTTCGGTTGCCAGAGACTCGACCCAGTTGTTGTCAATTTAATCTGTATCTATGGACACAATCCAGTTGTTCATTCTAAATGCTCTATTGCCAGACTGGCTGGCAACGTTCTTATCCTTTGCTGCCTAGCTAGCCAACTATGGCTAACTTACAGTCATGTCTAACAGTGCAGCCAGAATAGCAACAAAGTTGCTGCATTTGCGTTTGTTTAAGCTGTTTTCTAGTGATATTTATTTGGATACATCCATAACAAAGAGCTAATGATGTGAGATTTCAACTGGCATAGACAATGAGCTCTCTTGTCAGGACAGTGTTGTTCAGAGGAGCTAGCCAACAACACAGCTAACACAATAACTTCAAACTGAAGCTGGAAAGACTGCAACTTCCGAAAAAAATGATGCTGATTGATGATTTTGACTGGCTGAGAAAAGCTGCCTGCCTGTCTGTCTCATCCTGACTGCCGACACGTTTGTTACTATGCGACAGCTGGAGATCGAATTTGAATATTAAAACAATATTGCAAATGTCAGAGAGACCGACATCAAGGTTTATACAAATCTCCACTGTTAAAAACTAAATGGGCTGATGAGACAGTGGAGTCAGATGGAACAGAGTAAATAGCTATTTCAACTTCATAGATTTAGCCGGTGGTAACTTGTGGAATAGACACCGGCTCGAATGCGGTTTTAACCAATCAGCATTCAGGATTAGACCAATTCAATATTGGTAGAATTCAATGGCTTTAGTTCATTTTTACATGTTTTGTTTGAGCAGATTTTGAAAGCAGAAATCACAGTATTAATATTAGTATTGTTGAATTCGATTTTCATAATAGCAAGAACTGTTTGGTTAGCTAAACTAGCAAGAACTGTTTGGTTAGCTAAACTAGCAAGAACTGTTTGGTTAGCTAAACTAGCAAGAACTGTTTGGTTAGCTAAACTAGCAAGAACTGTTTGGTTAGCTAAACTAGCAAGTCTGTTTGGTTAGCTAAACTAGCAAGAACTGTTTGGTTAGCTAAACTAGCAAGTCTGTTTGGTTAGCTAAACTAGCAAGAACTGTTTGGTAGGCTAAACTAGCAAGTCTGTTTGGTTACCAACTGCAACTACCATATCTATCTAGTAAACTTGCTAGCTACTTCAGTGGATGTTGAAAAATTTCTACTGGCAAATGAACACATTTTTTTGTTGCAAATGTGTTAAATTATAGCCATGGTATAAAAGGGATAATCAACTCATGGCTCTACATTCTCTGGAAAATAATTTCAACACTATTTTCCACGCTAGTTCGTCGTGGAACACACATTCCACAGAGTTCATTATTTTCCATAGAACGCTGATATTGTTGAAAGCAGTCCTGACAAAATAGCCTATCATTATAATGCTCTAGTCTAGGCTTTTGTGTAAGCAAACAAAGGTGTTAAATGCCTCTTCCCCCCCTTTTTCCTCTCTCTACCCTACTGATGTTACATTTGCAAACCCCTTTGGTTAACATAGAGATTCTGGGAACATCAGAAGGTGGGGGGAAATTAACAATATTCTGGTAATCCGACCAATTGAACATATGCTGTGGTACTTAATGAATATGATGTCAGTTCGGTTGTCATCTGAGACATTCTCATCAATGATAAGATGACATAAACTCTACAGTGGAAAGTCTATACATCAGAGTTATCAGATTTACATGGAATTGTTGTTCAATTTAAATGTTTGAATATGAAATTATTCATGATGGGATGAAATGTGATTTTAGCTTCTAAAATGTGAGATTTGGCTTTTCATAAGGTTAGGGCTATGCTCAATCAGTGGCCCACCCCTGTGAAGGGACATGGGTTATAAAACTTTTCAAACACGCCCTCCTCTCCCTTCCTATATAAAGCCTTGACGACAATATAACCTCCTGTTCCGAGGATGTGAGGACGACGGTCCGATGTCAGAATGGTTCAGATAATAACTACAGAACGAAGCCAACATCAGCGTGAGCTTTGGTTGCGAATGGTATGAACTTTGAACTCTTATTCACAACAGAAGTGATACCTCCTAGCCGTTGAGTTAGCAACAGCAGATGCAAACGCAGGTTTGGAAGGAACAGACAGAGTATCCCGTCTATCACACAACGACGTTACTACAACGTATCCAATTGACAACCAGAGACATTCTTCAAAGGACTCGGTTGGGCAACACGGCCTTCCATCTACCACCAACCTACCGAAGCGCAGCTCAGAGTAAATATTTATTGCATTTTCCTTTTCCAAATGGGTGGTAATTTAGAATGCATAAGATACTGTATTTACGATAGCACAGCTTTGCCCTTTGTTCCTCAGTCTTCCCGCTCTTTCACTCAAACCCAGCCCCTTTTCTTTTGTGTAACCAGCTGTCATATCTGTTCTGCCCGCTAGGGACGTTTTCCTTTATGACGGAATTTGTAATCAAGTTGATTAATTATCTGTATGTGTAAATCTGTGTGATTAGTTAGGTATTTAGTAAATAAATAATTAAACCCAATTTTGTATTGCTGATTCAACTTGTTAGCCAGGGTTCTTGCAGATAACCAAGAATTTACAACTTTCAGATGAGACTGAATTAATGTGACAATTAATATTGACTGCTATTGATGTAAAATATTACTAGGTCTTTAAGAGTTTATTCGGAAGATAACAGCTCTATAAAGCCCTGACTCTCTCGTTAATTACATTTACATGATTAGCTCAATCAGGTAATATTAATTACGGAGAAATTATTTTATAGAAAAGCATGTCATTTTTTTATAATTCAGAAAACATGAATTCATAAAACATGCGACCATCCGTCTGTAGTTCCACAGTAGGCTAGGCTACTGCCAGACCAGAGATCAAATAAATAACTCAATGGCACTCGCCTGGATCGGTAAAGTATGAATAGGTCAAGACAAAAACGTCTTATTTTAACTGGTGTGAATAATGCTAATAAGACTGATTTTTGTACACCTTTCTGTCTCTCTCTCTCTCTCTCTCTCTCTTTGTCTCTCTCTCCGTATGTCTCTCTCTCTCTGTATGTCTCTCTCTCTCTGTATGTCTCTCTCTCTCTCACACCCACACACACACACAGCATCTTCTTGGCACCTCTGTCTTTTCTCTCATGCTGCTACCTCTGGTGTTGTCTTGTGACAGCAACCGGACTATGAGAGAGATCGCTGAGGACTACGAGTCTGTCATCTCCCTGCTCCTTCAGAACCTTGTAAGTAACATGATGGACAATGAGTTTTCATTTTGCCATTGAGATAAATAGAGTTTATGGATTTTAAACTGTGTTAAACTGAGATCTCTTCTCTCACTGCTAGGAGAACAACATCACTGAATCATTAAAAGTGTCTCATAAAAGCTGCACAGGGGAAATGTCTGAATGTGAGAAGGATAACGTGAGTATTTACAATATTCTGAACAATCCACCGTTTCTTCGAAAAATCTACTCTTGACTTCCTTCCATCTAAATCATTGCTCTGGTCACATTGTTTTTGTAGGAAAGACAGTTTATTTACAACATGATGTGTAGCCATACCAGACTCATTAGGCTCTTTAAGCTAGAGAGACTCAAGAGAGAAATCCTGTGCTCACTGGGCCGCTACTGTCCTAGAAAACAGGTGAGATCCATTCATTAGTAGAACTAACGTTACCAACTATTAAACCAACTACACTTACAGAATGTCTTTCTTATGCATGTTGAGATTCTCTCCTTTACATCTAATCACTGTATTATTCCTGACCATAGATATTGATTGACCATATTATTATTGTGTTGTCAATGGTCTGGTTTCTCAACGTCCAGAGGAGTTCACAAGGACAGCACACAACCCATCGGCATCAGAAGAGAAAGAAGAAGAAGCCAGGAGGGGAAACGGTGGAGGAGAAAGAGAGAACGGAGGAGAACAGAGGGACCACGAAGGGAGGGGAGAGGTTGAACAGTTGGAAACAGCAGGGACGAGAGAGAAAGGAGAGAAGCAGGAGCACAGAGGCCATGAAAAGGAGGCGGAGACAGTGTGGACTGAAGGTGTTTGTGGACAGCCTGAAGGAGTGCTACATGTCTCTGGCTGAAAGACATGGAGACCTGAAGTGAGAGGAGAGATGCAGCCGAGCTAACCCCACCAAGCATTTATTTACCACTTTCTTGCAGGTATACCCCTTTATATATATCAGTGGGTAACTGGCAAAATCTGAGGGGTGGAGAGTGTTTTTAAACCATGGGGGCTGTTTGCATTTCAAATTAGGGAGGAGTTAAACAATTACGTGTTAATTCATTTACCTGCAAAAAAGCAAAGAGAAACATTCACACAGATTCCTGTCTTTTGTTTACAGGCTCTGTGAAAATGCAGGAACCATGACTAGGTCTTTAGGTGTTTTTTATTTTCCATGCTTTCTACACCTTTCTTAAGCTAGTTTTCCATTCAACTTTAGACAGTCTAAAATTCACGTTAAAAAAATATGCAAATTTTCCCACCTGACATGTTTCCATCAAATTGACTTGTGTGTTAGGATGGAAGGCGCATAAAAATTACTTTTGTAGTTAAATTACCATGTACAGAATAAAACATACAAGTTAAATGGGTTTCGATTGCATTTTCAACTCTACTGATGGTTTTGTCACTAAACATGTTGAGTTATATAACGAATGTACCCACTCAGGTATTGGCATGTATGCTCTATCGCAGATACAGTGTCTGCATGATGAGATTCTTATTGACAAAAGAGCATTTTTGTTTGTGAAACGGCATCCAAGCATTGATCATCATGTCATCAGAATAAGACCCTCTCTATTTATTGGAAAAGAGCATGAAGCTCATCACCTTACACTTTCACCACCCTGTAAAGTTCATCATAACTTATTTAATCTGTAGCCTAATAAACGACATGCTTTTCTGAGTTGTAGGAGGAGGACCAAACACCATGTTATCACGTGACTCCAAGTTTACTTCCCTATGATGGTTATTATATCAATATTTGCACATAAGAGTTTCCACTGCCATTTCTCACATAATTAATTTGACAAACAACGATCCCATCTTGTCCAGAGTAGTTTGTTTTGTCGACATTTAGAAAGTTTACCGACAAATTAGCTGTTTCCATCATGCCTGTCTTGACATTTTTTATCCGACATGTACTTTCCTCGCATAAAAATGTTACCTGGTTAGAAAAACTAAAAGCTGGTATAAGAATGCAGGCATGGTAAATTAGTGGGATTTTGGTATGTGTATGAAAAGGATATTACTGTAAAATGTATACAGTTACTGTAAAATGAAAGTGTATAGTAAACACCCTGTAAGGTAGTATAGTCTGTATACAGTTACTGTAAAATGAAAGTGTATAGTAAACACCCTGTAAGGTAGTATAGTCTGTATACAGTTACTGTAAAATGAAAGTGTATAGTAAACACCCTGTAAGGTAGTATAGTCTGTATACAGTTACTGTAAAATGAAAGTGTATAGTAAACATCCTGTAAGGTAGTGTAGTCTGTATACAGTTACTGTAAAATGAAAGTGTATAGTAAACACCCTGTAAGTTAGTATAGTCTGTATACAGTTACTGTAAAATGAAAGTGTATAGTAAACACCCTGTAAGGTAGTATAGTCTGTATACAGTGCTTTCGAGAGTATTCAGACCCTTTGACTTTTTCCACATTTTGTTAGTTTATGTTGTGGAATATTGACTCAAAATATTTCACAGATACCAGAACTTGTAAATTCAATTAGACTTCATTACAAAGCATTTCCATGGAACAACCCTCTTTCTCATCACAGAGCTCTGTCTAGTTTTCCTTCTTACATAACACGTATAGTCACTCCCTTGTATGTGTATGAATAAGTCCCCTTGGCCTCGCACCACCATTATCTTGATACAAAAAAATCATACATTTATTGCATACATATGTCTCCAGTATTAGTTATTTTCCGATGATCCTAGATCAGTACAACCATGGTTTCTTTGTTACATTTTCTGCTGACATCCTGTTTCTACATGTTTGGTTATCAGCTTCATATACCTTTCCTGCTGACATGCAATTATCTACATGTCTGTGTCTGGTGATGAATTCCATATGTCTTTTCTGCTGACAATATGTTTTTACTGTCGTCTAATGGTCAACTATGTTTACCTAGCTCTGTCCATTTTTATCTGAGCTCAGCAGGTATTCTGCTCACATATGTCTTATTCGTTATATATGTTTTTCTGTCTCAACACTTCAAAGTGGTCAGTCTGAATACTGGAAATGTAATCATTGGCATGAGTTTCGCTCCTACAGTTACAGCCTTATTCTAAAATGTAATACATCCCCCCCCCCTCATCAATCTGCATACCCAATAATGACAATGCAAAATGCTACCTTTGTAGATGTTTTTTGCAAATGTATAAAAAATTCAAGTGAAATATCACATTTACATAAGTATTTAGACCCAATATTCAGTACTTTGTTGAAGCAACATTGGCAGCGATTACAGGCTCGAGTCTTCTTGGCTATGACGCTACAAGCTTGGCACACCTGTATTTGGGGAGTTTCTCCCATTCTTCTCTGCAGATCCTCTCAAGCTTTGTCAGGTTGGATGGGGAGCGTTGCTGCACAGCTATTTTCAGGTCTCTTCAGAGATGTTCAATCAGGTTCAAGTCCGGGCTCTGGCTGGAACACTCAAGGACATTCAGAGACTTGTCCCGAAGCCACTCCTGCAATGTATTGGCTGTGTGCTCAGGGTTGTTGTCCTGCGGAAGGTGAACCTTTGCTCCAGTCTGAGTTCATGAGCGCTCTGGAGCAGGTTTTCATCAAGGATCTCTCTGTACTTTGCACCGTTCATCTTCACCTTGATCCTGGCTAGTCTCCTAGTCCCTGCCACTGAAAAACATCCCCACATCATGAGTCTGCCACCACCATGCTTCACCGTATGGATGGTGCCAGGTTTCCTTCACACGTGACACTTGGCAGTCAGGCCAAAGAGTTCAATCTTGGGTTCATCAGACCAGGGAATCTTGTTTCTCGTGGTCTGAGGGTCTTTCGGTGTCTTTTTGCAAACTCCAAGTGGGCTGTCATGTGCCTTTTACTGAGGACTGGCTTCCGTCTGGCCAGTCTAGCTTAAAGGCCTGATTGGTGGAGTGCTGCTGAGATGGTTATCCTTCTGGAAGGTTCTCTCATCTCCACAGAGGAACTCTGGAGCTCTGTTAGAGTAACCATCAGGTTCTTGGTTATCTCCCTGACCAAGACCCTTCTCCACCCGATTGCTCAGTTTGGCCGGGCGGCCAGCTCTAGGAAGAGTCTTGGTGGTTCCAAAATTCCTCAATTTAAGAATGATGAATGCCACCGTGTTCATGGGGACCTTCAATGCTGCAGACATGTTTTGGTATGCTTCCTCAGATCTGTGCCTCGACACAATCCTGCCTCGGCGCTCTACAGACAATTCCTTCGACCTCATGGCTTGGTTTTTGCTTTGACATGCACTGTCAACTGTGGGACCTTATATAGATACAGTGCATTGCAAAAGTATTGCTGTGGGGATGTTTTTCATCGGCAGGGACTGGGAAACTGGTCAGAATTGAAGGAATGATGGATGGCTAAATACATGGAACTTCTTGAGGGAAACCTGTTTCAGTATTCCAGAGATATGAGACTGGGACGGAGGTTCACCTTCCAGAAGGACAATGAACATAAGCATACTGCTAAAGCAACACTCGAGTGGTTTAAGGGGAAACATTTAAATGTCTTGGAATGGCCTTGTCAAAGACCAGACCTCAATCCAGTTGAGAATCTGTGGTATGACTTAAAGATTGTTGTACACCAGCGGAACCCATCTAACTTGAAGGAGCTGGAGCAGTTTTGCCTTGAAGAATGGGCAAAAATCCCAGTGGCGAAATGTGGCAAGCTTATAGAGAAATTCCCCAAGAGACTTGCAGCTGTAATTGATGCAAAAGGTGGCTCTACAAAGTATTGGCTTTGGGGGGTGAAGAGTTATTCACGCTCAAGTTAACTGTTTTTTGTGTCTTATTTCTTGTTTGTTTCACAATAAAAAAATATTTAGCATCTTCAAAGTGGTAGGCATGTTGTGTAAATCAAATGATACAAACACCCCAAAAAATCAATTTGAATTCCAGGTTGTCAAGGCAACAAAATAGGAAAAATGCCAAGGTGGTGAATACTTTCACAAGCCACTGTAGGTGTATTTCTTTCCAAATCATGTCCAATCAATTGAATTTACCGCAGGTGGACTCCAATCAAGTTGTAGAACCATCTCACGGACTATCAATGGAAACAGGATGCACCTGAGTCTCAGACCAAAGGGTATGAATTCTTATGTAAATGAGGTATCTGTTTTTATTTTTTATGAATTTCCAAACATGTCTAAAAACCTGTTTTCGATTTGTCATTATAGGGTTTTGTGTGTAGAATGCTGAGGATAATGATATATTTAAGTCAAGGGATCTGCAAACTTTCCAAGGGGACTGTATAGTTCATAGTCCTGGAAGGCAGTGTAGTCCTGGAAGGTTGTATAGTCTATAAATAGTATATAGTCATGTAAGGTAGTATAGTACTGTACGGTAGTGTAGTCTGTATATAGTATATAGTCCTGTACGGTAGCATAGTCTGTATATAGTATATAGTCCTGTAAGGTAGTATTGTCTTTATATAGTATATAGTCATGTAAGGTAGTATTGTCTATGTATAGTCCTGGAAGGTAGTATAGTCTATATATAGTATATATTCCTGTAAGGTAGTATAGTACCCTAAGGTAGTGTAGTCTATATATAGTCCTATAAGGTAGCATAGTCTATAGTCTATATTCCTGAAAGGTAGTATAATCTATATATAGTCCTGGAAGGTAGTATAGTCTATATATAGTCCTATAAGGTAGCATAGTCTATATATAGTATATAGTCCTGTAAGGTAGTATTGTCTATGTATAGTCCTGGAAGGTAGTATAGTCTATACATGCTATGTATATGCTACCTTCCAGGACTAAATACTATAGTTCTGTCAGATAGTATGGTCCTGTAAGGTAGTGCAGTCTATATATAGTATATAGTCATGCAAGGTAGAATAGTCTATATATTGTATATAGTCATGTACGGTAGTATTGTCTATGCATAGTCCTGGAAGGTAGTATAGTCTATATATAGTAAATATTCCTGTAAGGTAGTATAGTCCTGTAAGGTAGCATAGTCTATGTGTAATCCTGTTAGGTAGTATAGTATAGTATATATATATATAGTATATAGTCATGTTAGGTAGTGTAGTCTATATATAGTATATAGTCCTGTAAGTTAGTATAGTCATGTAAGGTAGCATAGTCTACATATAGTCCTGGAAGGTAGTATAGTCATGTAAGGTAGCATAGTCTACATATAGTCCTGGAAGGTAGTATAGTCATGTAAGGTAGCATAGTCTACATATAGTCCTGGAACGTAGTATAGTCATGTAAGGTAGCATAGTCTACATATAGTCCTGGAAGGTAGTATAGTCCTGTAAGGTAGTGTAGTCTATATATAGTCTATGTTCCTGTACAGTAGAAGAGTTTATACACAGTATATAGTCCTGTAAGTTAGTACGTGTTGGAGGAAATTATAGTTGAAATTATTAGTTATGTATACATTTTTATTAGAACCATTAATTTTAATACTAATTTTAATACTATTATGTTATGGTATGAAATGTATGGGTTTTTTGGTTAAACTAGGACTGAAATTGTAGGTAAAACGAATGAATTGTCTGTACCTTGCTGGTTTAAGGGAGAAGGAGGGCCTCTTTTAGACAGATTGGAATGTTTGCTTTATGAGGGGAGTAGGAGACAATCTCCAGACCTGAAGACACTGCGCTATTGTATGGATCGGAGAGAGTGTGATAAACTGATGACGTCATTTTTATCTTCTCTCTTTAAAATGTAATGTTCTTTGTCTTTTAGGTCAGTACTCTCTTGAATTAAACGCTGTTACCTGACTGTTGGAGATCGAGCTACTTTTTTCAACATTCTGTTAAAAATCGCGCAACATTTCAACGTCCTGCTACTCATGCCAGGAATATAGTATATGCATATGATTAGTATGTGTGCATAGAAAACACTGACGTTTCGAGAACTGGTTCAATGGTGTCTGTGACTATAACAGAACGAGTTCCGTTGTCAAAATCACAAGAAAACCTGATCACAAAATCTACAAAGAAAAAATCCATCCGCCAGTCTTTGTATTGTTTTTTGGCTTGCCATAAATGATGGAACTGTGTTTGCAATTCCTACAGCTTCCACACGATGTCACCAGTGTTGTGATTACCAGGGCCCTTTATCCTTGGTCAGATTAGTCAATAGCACATCCGGTATACAGGTGCGCAACTGAAAAAAATGTCCAAGAGGAACTGGACTTCATTTTGTAAACTTCTAGCTATTGAATACAGATCTCTCCGTGATCAATTTGATCGTTTCTTAACGTTTACTAATACCTAAACTTGGATTACAGAAGTAGGTTGAAGTGTTTTGTCAAAGTTTATAGGCAACTTTATGAATTTTATAAAATGACGTCGCGTTCGGAAACGTGACTTTTTCCATGGATTTCTCGGTGTTCATAAATGGACATTTTGGGTATATATGGACCGATTTTAATTGAAGAAAAGACCCAATTGTGATGTTTATGGGACATATAGGAGTGCCAACAAAGAATCTCGTCAAAGGTAATGAATGTTTTATATTTTATTTCTGCGTTTTGGGTAGCGCCGGCTACGCTAATTTCTTTGTTTAAGTCCCCTTTGTGTGTTTCTGGGGGCTGCATGCTATCAGATAATAGCTTCTCATGCTTTCGCCGAAAAGCATTTTACAAATCTGACATGTTGGCTATATTCACAACGAGTGTGGCTTGAATTGAGTACCCTGCATGTGAATTTTAATGAAAGTTTGAGTTTTAACAAGTATAATTAGTTGGCGTTCTGGAATTTCCGCTGATTTGGTTCCTTTACAAGTACATAATCCTGAAGAAGTTTGACCGGGGCTCCGTCCATTCTTATAAAAAATATTGGGTCTTACAATCCCATAGAATGCATTGACAGAGTATTTAATTCTGATTGGGAAACAATACAGAGGAATTTAGAATTCCTTTAACAGTACGGTCCTGTAAGTTAGTATAGTCATGTAAGGTAGTATAGTCTATATAGAGCATGTAGTACTGTAAGGAAGTATAGTCTACTCTATATATAGTATGTAGTACTGTAAGGAAGTATAGTCTACTCTACATATAGTATGCAGTACTAAAAGGAAGTATAGTCCTGTAAGGAAGTATAGTCCTGTAAGGAAGTATAGTCCACTCTATATATAGTATATAGCCCTGTAAGGTAGTATGGTCTTTTAAGGTAGTATAGTCTATATCTAGTCCTGTAAGGAAGTATAGTCTACTCTACATATAGTATATAGTCCTGTAAGGTAGTATGGTCCTGTAAGGTAGTATAGTCTATATACAGTGCCTTGCTAAAGTTTTCGGCCCCCTTGAACTTTGCAACATTTTGCCACATTTCAGGCTTCAAACATAAAGATATAAAACTGTATTTTTTTGTGAAGAATCAACAACAAGTGGGACACAATCATGAAGTGGAACGACATTTATTGGATATTTCAAACTTTTTTAACATCAAAAACTGAAAAACTGGGCGTGCAAAATTATTCAGCCCCTTTACTTTCAGTGCAGCAAACTCTCTCCAGAAGTTCTTTATCTTTATGTTTGAAGCCTGAAATGTGGCAAAAGGTCGCAAAGTTCAAGGGGGCCGAATCCTTTCGCAAGGCACTGTATAGTACTGTAAGGTAGTATAGTCTCTATATAGTATATAGTCCTGTAAGATAATATAGTCCTGTAAGGTACTATAGTCTATATATAGTATAAAGTCCTGTAGTATATTCTATATATAGTACATAGTCATTTAAGGTAGTACAGTCCTGTAAGGTAGTACAGTCTATATATAGTATAAAGTCCTGTAAGAAAGTATAGTCATGTAAATTAATATAGTCATGTAAGTTAGTATAGTCTATATGTTTTTCTGTAAGGTAGTATAGTCTACAGTGAGGGAAAAAAGTATTTGATCCCCTGCTGATTTTGTACGTTTGCCCTCTGACACAGAAATGATCAGTCTATAATTTTAATGGTAGGTTTATTTGAACAGTGAGAGACAGGATAACAACAACAAAAAATCTGAAAAATGCATGTCAAAAATGTTATAAATTGATTATAGTAATATAGTCATATAAGGTAGTATAGTGTGTATATATTATATATTCCTGTAAGGTATTATAGTATATAGTAATGTTAGGTAGTAAAGTTTTTATATAGTATATTTTCCTGAAAGGAAGTATAGTGTATATACATCTAGTATATAGTCATGTAGGGTAGTATAGTCCTGTAAGGTAGTGTAGTCTATATATAGTATATAGTCCTATAAGATAGTGTAGCCTTTATATAGTATGTAGTCCTGTTAGGTAGCATAGTCTATAAATAGTATATAGTCCTGTAGGGTAGTATAATCTATATACAGTGGGGAGAACAAGTATTTGATATACTGCCGATTTTTGCAGGGTTTCCTACTTACAAAGCATGTCGAGGTCTGTAATTTTTATCATAGGTACACTTCAACTGTGAGAGACGGAATCTAAAACAAAAATCCAGAAAATCACATTGTATGATTTTTAAGTAATTAATTTGCATTTTATTGCATGACATAAGTATTTGATACTTATATACATTTGATATCAAATACTTGTTCTCCCCACTGTATGTAGTATACAGTCCCTGAAGACAGTATAGTCTTGTAAGGTAATATAGTCCTGTAAGTTAACATAGTCTATGTAGAGTATATAGTCCTGTAAGTCTATATATGTATGGTCTATATGTAGTATATAGTCATGTACAGTAGTAAAGTCTTGCAAGGTAGTATAGTCTATATATAGTATATAGTCATGTAAGGTTTTACAGTCCTGTGAGGTAGTACATTGTATATATAGTATAAAGTCCTGTAAGACATTATATTCTTGTAAGGTAGTGTAGTCCTTTAAGGTAGTATAGTCCTTTAAGGTAGTATAGTCCTTTAAGGTAGTATAGTCCTTTAAGGTAGTATAGTCCTTTAAGGTAGTATAGTCCTTTAAGGTAGTATAGTCTTGTAAGGAAGCATAGTCTATGTATAGTACATAGTCCTTTATGGTTTTACAGTCCTGTGAGGTAGTATAGTCTATATATTGTCCTGTGAGGGTAGTATAGCTTATATATAGTATATAGTCATGTAAGGTAGTACAGTCCTCTGAGAAAGTACAGTCTATATATAGTTTAAAGTCCTGTAAGAAAGTATAGTGCTGTAAGGTAGTATATGTTATATATTGTTCTGTGAGGTAATATATTTTATATATTGTTCTGTGAGGTAGTATTTTATATATTGTCATGTGAGGTAGTATATTTTATATATAGTATATAGTCCTGTAAGGTAGTATAGTCATGTAAAAGTATAAAGTCCTGTATGTTATTATAATCTGTAGGTAGTATTTAGTATTGTAAGGTAGTATAGTCATGTAAAATTATAAAGTCCTGTATGTTATTGTTATAATCTATAGGTAGTATTTAGTATTGTAAGGTGGTATAGTCATGTAAAAGTATAAAGTCCTGTATGTTATTATAATCTATAGGTAGTATTTAGTATTGTAAGGTGGTATAATCTATATATAGTATATGGTCCTGTTAGGTAGTTTAGTCTATATCTGGTATGTAGTCCTGTAAGACAGTATAGTCTTATAATGTAGTACAGTCTATATATAGTATATAGTCCTGTAAGGTATTATATAGTCCTCTAAGGTAGTATAGTCATGAAAGTTAGTATATATACAGTATATAATCATGTAAAGAGGTATAGTCCTGTAAGGTAGTATACTCTATCATCTACTGCATCCTTATGTAATACATGTATCACTAGCCAATTTAAACAATGCTACTTAATATAATGTTTACATACCCTACATTATTCATCTCATATGTATACGTATATACTGTACTCTATCATCTACTGCATCCTTATGTAATACATGTATCACTAGCCAATTTAAACAATGCTACCTAATATAATGTTTACATACCCTACATTATTCATCTCATATGTATATGTATATACTGTACTCTATCATCTACTGCATCCCTATGTAATACATGTATCACTAGCCACTTTAACTATGCCACTTTGTTTACATACTCATCTCATATGTATATACTGTACTCGATACCATCTACTGTATCTTGCCTATGCTGCTCTGTACCATCACTCATTCATATATCATTATGTACATATTCTTTATCCCCTTACACTGTGTATAAGACAGTAGTTTTGGAATTGTTAGTTAGATTACTTGTTGGTTATTACTGCATTGTCGGAACTAGAAGCACAAGCATTTCGCTACACTCGCATTAACATCTGCTAACCATGTGTATGTGACAAATAAAATTTTATTTGATATATATATTTATTTTACCTTTATTTAACGAGGCAAGTTAGTTAAAAGAACAAATTCTTATTTTCAATGACAGAGGAACAGTGGGTTAACTGCCTTGTTCAGGGGCAGAATGACAGATTTGTACCTTGTCAGCTCGGGGATTCGAACTTGCAACCTTTCGGTTACTTGGACTCGGCAACACTGCCATCCCTATATGTAGTATGTAGTCCTGTAAGGTGGAATAGTCCTGTAAGGTAGCATAGTATATGTTTAATATATAGTCCCTTGAGGTAGTGTAGTCTATATCTGGTATGTAGTCCTGTAAGGCAGAATAGTCTTAAAAGGTAGTATAGTATATACAATGGGGCAAAAAAGTATTTAGTCAGCCACCAATTGTGCAAGTTCTCCCACTTAAAAAGATGAGAGAGGACTGTAATTCTCATCATAGGTACACTTCAACTATGACAGACAAAATGAGATAAAAAAATCCAGAAAATCACATTGTATTATTTTTAATGAATCTATTTGCAAATTATGGTGGAAAATAAGTATTTGGTCAATAACAAAAGTTTATCTCAATACTTTGTTATATACCCTTTGTTGGCAATGACAGAGGTCAAATTTTTTCTGTAAGTCTTCACAAGGTTTTCACACACTGTTCCTGGTATTTTGGCCCATTCCTCCATGCAGATCTCCTCTAGAGATCCTCTATATAGTATATAGACTTGTAAGGTAGTATAGCCCTGTAAAGTTAGTATAGTCTATGTATATTATTGTCTTATAAGTTAGTATATACTTCAAATGTAGTAAGATGTGTATATATATAGTCTTGTTAGGTAGTATATTCTATATAGCGTGCATAGTCCTGTAAGGTAGTATAGCCCTGTAAAGGTAGTATATTCTGTGTATATTATATAGTCATGTAAGGTAGTATAGTCTCTATATAGCATATAGTCCTTTAAGGTAGTACAGACTTGTAAGGTGGTATAGTTTATATATAGTCAGGTAAGGTAGTACAGTCTATATATAGTATATAGTCATGTAAGGTTGGATAGTCCTGTAAGATCGTATAGTCTATATATATAATGCTGTAAGCTGTAGTCTGTTTGCCACGCCGCCAGCTTACTGGAGTCTGCCACTACGGTAGTCAGTGTAGTCAGCTCAGCTATCCCCATTGAGACCTCATCTGTGCCTCAGATTTTCTGTGCCATCTCGGTTGGGCAAAACTAAACATGGCGTTGTTTGCTTTAGCAATCTCACTGGAATAAAGACCTCCTCCATTCCTTTCATTCTTGAAAGAGATGATATCTCACTTCTTAAAATAGGGCTACTTAATGTTAGATCCCTCACTTCCAAGGCAGTTACTGTCAATAAACTAATCACTGGTCATAATCTTGATGTGATTGGCCAGACTGAAACATGGCGTAAGCCTGATTTACTGTGTTAAATGAGGCATCTCCTCCTGGTTACACTAGTGACCATATTACCCGCGCATCCCACAAAGGCGGTGTTGCTAACATTTACGATAGCAAATTTCAATTTACAAAAAAAAAGACTGCTTTTTCATCTTTTGAGCTTCTAGTCATGCATTCTATACAGCCTACTCAATCACTTTTTATAGCTACTGTTTACAGGCCTCCTGGGCCATATACAGTGTTCCTCACGGAGTTCCCTGAATTCCTATCGGACCTTGTAGTCATGGCAGATAATATTCCAATTTTTGCTGACTGTAATATTCACATGGAAAAGTCCACAGACCCGCTCCAAAAGGCTTTCGGACCCGTCATTGACTCAGTGGGTTTTGTCCAACATGTCTCCAGACCTACTCACTGTCACAGTCATACTGTGGACCTAGTTTAAATATTGTGGATCTTAATGTTTTTCCTCATAATCCTGGACTATCGGACCACCATTTTATTACGTTTGCAATCGCAACAAATAATCTGCTCAGACCCCAACCAAGGATCATCAAAAGCCATGCTATAAATTCTCGGACAACCCAAAGATTCCTAGATGCCCTTCCAGACTCCCTCCACCTACCCAAGGACGTCAGGTGGTTAACCGATTTTTGTACTCGAACTGAGGAACTCAATGTAACCTTGCGTAATATCCTAGATGCAGTCGCACCCCTAAAAAAACAAAAAACATTTGTCATAAGAAACTAGCTCCCTGGTATACAGAAAATACCCGAGCCCTGAAGCAAGCTTCCAGAAAATACCCGTGCCCTGAAGCAAGCTTCCAGAAAATACCCAAGCCCTGAAGCAAGCTTCCAGAAAATACCCGAGCCCTGTGAGCAAGCTTCCAGAAAATACCCGAGCCCTGAAGCAAGCTTCCAGAAAATACCCGAGCCCTGAAGCAAGCTTCCAGAAAATTGGAACGGATCTGGCGCAACACCAAACAGGAAGTCTTCCGAATAGCTTGGAAAGACAGTACCGTGCAGTATCGAAGAGCCCTCACTGCTGCAATACCAAACTGGAAGTCTTCCGACTAGCTTGGAAAGACAGTTCCGTGCAGTATCGAAGAGCCCTTACTGCTGCTACACCAAACTGGAAGTCTTCCGACTAGCTTGGAAAGACAATACCGTGCAGTACCGAAGAGCCCTCACTGCTGCTACACCAAACTGGAAGTCTTCCGACTAGCTTGGAAAGACAATACCGTGCAGTATCGAAGAGCCCTCACTGCTGCTCGATCATCCTATTTTTCCAACTTAATTGAGGAGAATAAGAACAATCCTAAATTAAATTTGTATACTGTCACAAAGCTAACTAAAAAGCAGCATTCTCCAAGAGAGGATGGCTTTCACTTCAGCAGTGATAAATTCACAAACTTCTTTGACGAAAAGAACATGATCATTAGAAAGCAAATTACGAACTCCTCTTAGATCTGAGGAGTCCTGAGTCTGCAGAACACTGCCAGGACCTAGGATCAAGGGAGACACTAAAGTTTTTTAATACTATATCTCTTGGCACATTGATGAAAATAGTCTTGGCCTCTAAACAATCAAGCAGAATACTGGACCCTATTCCAACTAAACTACTGAAATAGCTGCTTCCTGTGCTTGGCCCTCCTATGTTGAACATAATATAAGGCTCCCTATCCATCGGAACCCACTAAAAGTGGCATTAATAAAGCCTCGCTTGAAAAAGCCAAACCTTGACCCAGAAAATATATGCATATCGAATCTCCCATTCCTCTCAAAAATATTTGAAAAAGGTATTTGAAAAGTGCTGCTTTTGATACCATCAATCACCACATTCTTTTGGAGAGATTGGAAACCCAAATTGGTCTACACTGACAAGTTCTGGCCTGGTTTAGATCTTATCTGTTGGAAAGATATCAGTTCGTCTCGGTGAATGATTTGTCTTCTGACAAATCAACTGTACATTTTGGTGTTCCTCAAGGTTTGGTTTTAGGACCACTATTGTTTTCACTATATATTTTACCTCTTGGTGATGTCATTTGGAAACATAATGTTAACTTTCAATGCTATGCGGATGATACACAGCTGTACATTTCGATGAAACATGGTGAAGCCCCAAAATTGCCCTCCTTGGAAGCCTGTGTTTCAGACATAAGGAAGTGGATGGCGGCAAATGTTTTCCTTTTAAACTCGGACAAAACAGAGATGCTCGTTCTAGGTCCCAAGAAACAAAGAGATGTTCTGTTGGATCTGACAATTAATCTTGATGGTTGTACAGTCATCTCAAATAAAACTGTGAAGGACATTGGTGTAACTCTTGGTTGTTGGTTGTTGGTAACTCTTGGTTGTTACCAAGATGGCATAGCAGTTCAGACGTCTTTTGTCCTCGTCTTGTCGTGTCCCGTATATATATTTACAACTTTTTTCATACATTTTTTTTTTAAATTTTCCATAAACTCATCCTCAAAACACTCTCCTGCAACCCGCCTCATCAATTTATATTTATAAAAAAGTATAAAAAAGTATTATTTACCTCAAATCTGTACTCCTCCAAGAAGCTAGTCAGAAATTCCAAGAAGCTAGCCAGGAGCTAGCCAGAAGCTAGCCAGGAGCTAGACAGGAGCTAATCCAGAAGCTAATCAGAAGCTAGCCAGAAACTAGCCAGAAGCTAGCCAGGAGCTAATCCAGAAGCTCATCAGAAGCTAGCCAGAAACTAGCCAGAAGCTAGCCAGGAGCTAGCCAGGAGCTAATCAGAAGCTAGCCAGAAACTAGCCAGAAGCTAGCCAGAAACTAATCCAGAAGCTAATCAGAAGCTAGTTAAAGCTTTCGTTGATTCCAGAGCAAACATCAGTTGTTCCGGAACTAGCCAGCTGAGGAGTTCCATCTATCAGTCCTGGGCTGCGGTCACCTATCCAGACCTGTTTTGCTGCCTATGCGGAGTCCCACCGGGCCTTCACGGCTGGACTGCCGACGTTATCTACCCGAAGGAGTTATCCGGCTGGTTCCTCCGTCGCAACGTTGCCTGGGCGCCCATCTGCAGCCTGCTAGCCATTAGCTGTCTTATCGGCTGCTATCTGAATATTCAATCGAACAATTTATTTATTTATTTTTATTGTTATATTTTTTTCTTCTTCTTGGGCCTCTAGCTATATCTATTGTTTTTATTTTTGTTGTTGTTGTGTGATTTGGATTAATCCCCTCTACCACATGGAACCCCACTAATCTACTGACGGAACGCAAGAGTTGGCTAATAACAGACGTCCATCCTATGCTAGCTTGCTACCGATGGCCCGGCTAGCTGTCTAAATCGCCGTGACCCCCAACCAACCTCTCCACTCTCCGGACCCTTTTGATCACTCGACTAAGCATGCCTCTCCTTAATGTCAATATGCCTTGTCCATTGCTGTTCTGGTTAGTGTTTATTGGCTTATTTCACTGTAGAGCCTCTAGTCCTGCTCACCATACCTTATCCAGCCTATTAGTTCCACCACCCACACATGCAATGACATCTCCTGGTTTCAATGATGTTTCTAGAGACAATATCTCTCTCTTCATCACTCAATACCTAGGTTTACCTCCACTGTATTCACATCCTACCATACCTTTGTATGTACATTATACCTTGATGCTATTTTATCGCCCCCAGTGCCTAGCTCCACTCCTATTCCCCAGGCACTCTCTCTTGATGACTTCTGTAACCGTAATAGCCTTGATGTCATGCATGTTAACATTAGAAGCCTCCTCCCTAAGTTTGTTCTATTCACTGCTTTAGCACACTGCCAACCCGGATGTTCTAGCTGTGTCTGAATTCTGGCTTAGGAAGACTACCAAAAATTCTGAAATTTTAATTCCAAACTACAACCTTTTCAGACAAGATAGAACTGCCAAAGGGGGCGGTGTTGCAATCTACTGCAAAGATAGCCTGCAGAGTTCTGTCCTACTATCCAGGTCTGTACCCAAACAATTTGAACTGCTACTTTTAAAAATCCACCTCTCTAAAAACAAGTCTCTCACCGTTGCAGTCTGCTATAGACCACCCTCTGCCCCCAGCTGTGCTTTGGATACCATATGTGAACTGATTGCCCCCCATCTATCTTCAGAGCTCGTGCTGCTAGGCGACCTAAACTGGAACATGCTTAACACCCCAGCCATCCTACAATCTAAACTTGATGCCCTCAATCTCACACAAATTATCAATGAACCTACCAGGTACCTCCCCAAAGCCTTAAACACGGGCACCCTCATAGATATCATCCTAACCAACTTGTCCTCTAAATACACCTCTGCTGTCTTCAACCAAGATCTCAGCGATCACTGCCTCATTGCCTGCATCCGTAATGGGTCAGCGGTCAAACGACCTCCACTCATCACTGTAAAACACTCCCTGAAACACTTCAGCGAGCAGGCCTTTCTAATCGACCTGGCCGGGGTATCCTGGAAGGATATTGATCTCATCCCGTCAGTAGAGGATGCCTGGATATTTTTTTTAAATGCCTTCCTAACCATCTTAAATAAACATGCCCCATTCAAGAAATTTAGAACCAGGAACAGATATAGCCCTTGGTTCTCCCCAGACCTGACTGCCCTTAACCAACACAAAAACATCCTATGGCGTTCTGCATTAGCATCGAACAGCCCCCGTGATATGCAGCTGTTCAGGGAAGCTAGAAACCATTATACACAGGCAGTTAGAAAAGCCAAGGCTCGCTTTTTCAAGCAGAAATTTGCTTCCTGCAACACTAACTCAAAAAAGTTCTGGGACACTGTAAAGTCCATGGAGAATAAGAACACCTCCTCCCAGCTGCCCACTGCACTGAAGATAGGAAACACTGTCACCACTGATAAATCCACCAAAATTGAGAATTTCAATTCAATTTTTCTACAGCTGGCCATGCTTTCCACCTGGCTACTCCTACCCCGGTCAACAGCACTGCACTCCCCACAGCAACTCGCCCAAGCCTTCCCCATTTCTCCTTCTCCCAAATCCGTTCAGCTGATGTTCTGAAAGAGCTGCAAAATCTGGACCCCTACAAATCAGCCGGGCTAGACAATCTGGACCCTTTCTTTCTAAAATTATCTGCCGAAATTGTTGCCACCCCTATTACTAGCCTGTTCAACCTCTCTTTCGTGTCGTCTGAGATCCCCAAAGATGGAAAGCAGCTGCGGTCATCCCCCTCTTCAAAGGGGGGGACACTCTTGACCCAAACTGCTACAGACCTATATCTATCCTACCATGCCTTTCTAAGGTCTTCGAAAGCCAAGTCAACAAACAGATTACCGACCATTTCGAATCTCACCATACCTTCTCTGCTATGCAATCTGGTTTCAGAGCTGGTCATGGGTGCACATCAGCCACGCTCAAGGTCTTAACCGCCATCGATAAGAAACATTACTGTGCAGCCGTGTTCATTGATCTGGCCAAGGCTTTCGACTCTGTCAATCACCACATCCTCATCGGCAGACTCGACAGCCTTGGTTTCTCAAATGATTGCCTCGCCTGGTTCACCAACTACTTCTCTGATAGAGTTCAGTGTGTCAAATCGGAGGGTCTGCTGTCCGGACCTCTCGCAGTCTCTATGGGGGTGCCACAGGGTTCAATTCTTGGACCGACTCTCTTCTCTGTATACATCAATGAGGTCGCTCTTGCTGCTGGTGAGTCTCTGATCCACCTTTACGCAGACGACACCATTCTGTATACTTCTGGCCCTTCTTTGGACACTGTGTTAACAACCCTCCAGGCAAGCTTCAATGCCATACAACTCTCCTTCCGTGGCCTCCAATTGCTCTTAAATACAAGTAAAACTAAATGCATGCTCTTCAACCGATCGCTACCAGCACCTGCCCGCCTGTCCAACATCACTACTCTGGACGGCTCTGATTTAGAATACGTGGACAACTACAAATACTTAGGTGTCTGGTTAGACTGTAAACTCTCCTTCCAGACCCATATCAAATATCTCCAATCCAAAGTTAAATCTAGAATTGGCTTCCTATTTTGCAACAAAGCATCCTTCACTCATGCTGCCAAACATACCCTTGTAAAACTGACCATCCTACCAATCCTCGACTTTGGCGATGTCATTTACGAAATAGCCTCCAATACCCTACTCAACAAATTGGATGCAGTCTATCACAGTGCAATCCGTTTTGTCACCAAAGCCCCATATACTACCCACCATTGTGACCTGTACGCTCTCGTTGGCTGGCCCTCGCTTCATACTCGTCGCCAAACCCACTGGCTCCATGTCATCTACAAGACCCTGCTAGGTAAAGTCCCCCCTTATCTCAGCTCGCTGGTCACCATAGCATCTCCCACTTGTAGCACACACTCCAGCAGGTATATCTCTCTAGTCACCCCCAAAACCAATTCTTTCTTTGGCCGCCTCTCCTTACAGTTCTCTGCTGCCAATGACTGGAACAAACTACAAAAAGCACTGAAACTGGAAACACTTATCTCCCTCACTAGCTTTAAGCACCAACTGTCAGAGCAGCTCACAAATTACTGCACCTGTACATAGCCCACCTATATTTTAGCCCAAACAACTACCTCTTTCCCTACTGTATTTATTTATTTATTTTGCTCCTTTGCACCCCATTATTTTTATTTTTACTTTGCACATTCTTACATTGCAAATCTACCATTCCAGTGTTTTACTTGCTATATTGTATTTACTTTGCCACCATGGCCTTTTTTTGCCTTTACCTCCCTTATCTCACCTCATTTGCTCACATTATATATAGACTTGTTTATACTGTATTATTGACTGTATGTTTGTTTTACTCCATGTGTAACTCTGTGTCGTTGTATGTGTCGAACTGCTTTGCTTTATCTTGGCCAGGTCGCAATTGTAAATGAGAACTTGTTCTCAACTTGCCTACCTGGTTAAATAAAGGTGAAATAAATAAATAAAAAACTCTGGACCCTGATCTCTCTTTTGACGACCATATCGTGAATAAATCAAGGACAGCTTTTTCCATCTTCAAAACATTGCAAAAATCAGAAACTTTCTATCCAAAAATGATGCAGAAAAAGTATTCATGCTTTTGTCACTTTTAGATTAGACTACTGCAATGCTCTACTTTCCGCCTACCCGGATAAAGCACTAAATAAACTTTAGTTAGTGCTAAACACGGCTGCTAGAATCTTGACTAGAACCAAAACAAATGTATTATATTTCTCCAGTGCTAGCCTCTCTACACTGGCTTCCTGTTAAGGCAAGGGCTGATTTCAAGGTTTAACTGCTAACCTGCAAAGCATTGCACGGGCTTGCTCCTACCTATCTTTCCGATTGGGTCCTGCCGTACATACTTACATACTTACATACTTACGTACGCTACGGTCACAAGACGCAGGCCTCCTTACTGCCTAGAATTTCTCAGCAAACAGCTGGAGGCAGGGCTTTCTCCTATAGAGCTCCATTTTTATGGAATGGTCTGCCTATCCATGTGAGAGAGGCAGACTCGGTCTCAACCTTTAAGTCTTTATTGAAGACTCATCTCTTCAGTAGGTCCTATGATTGAGTGTAATCTGGCCCAGGCACTGGAGGGACGAACGGCCCTTGCTGTTTCTGTGCGACCGGTTCCCCTCTCTCCACTGGGATTCTCTGCCTCTAACCCTATTATGGGGGCTGAGTCACCGACATGATATTCCTGTCGGGGTTGGTGCCTCCCTCGGGTTTGTGCCGTGGGGGAGACATTCGGGGGCTATACTCAGCCTTGTCTCAGTGTAGTAGGTTGGTGGTTGAAGATATCCCTCTAGTGGGTGGGGTTATATCCTGCCTGGTTGGCCCTGTTCAGGGGTATCGTCGAACAGGTGAATCTCTAAAGATCTAGTGGGTGTGTGAGCCACCATCCCACCATACGAGCACATAAACAGAAAAATGGGGATTGGCTGTAAAGTAGTATATAGTCCTGTAAGGTATGTTGTGTCTTTATGGTATGATGATCTTTATGGCCTTCCTGTGGGTGGTTTAGGTGTCCTGGAGGGCAGGTAGTTTGCCCCCGGCGATGTGTTGTGCAGACCTCACTACCCTCTGGAGAGCCTTACGGTTGTGGGCGGAGCAGTTGCCGTACCAGGCAGTGATACAGCCCGACAGGATGCTCTCGATTGTGCATCTGTAGAAGTTTGTGAGTGCTTTTGGTGACAAGCCAAATTTCTTCAGCCTCCTGAGGTTGAAGAGGCGCTGCTGCGCCTTCTTCACGACACTGTCTGTGTGGGTATATTGTATATAGTCCTGTAACATAGTATAGTCTACGCATATTAATAGTCCTGCATGTTAGTATCATCTACATATAGTATATAGTCCTATAAGGTAGTATAGGCCATATGTAGTATATAGGCCTGTAAGGTAGTACAATCCTGTAAGGTGGTATAGTCATGTATATTCCTTAAAGGTTGTATGGTCTTGTGAGGTAGGACAGTCTATGTACAGTATGTACAGTATATGCCATGTTTCATAAGCTGAAATAATTGATCCCAGAAATGTTCCATTGGCACAAAAACATTATCTCACAAATTTGTTTCCATCCCAGTTAGTGAGCATTTCTACTTTGCCAAGATAATCCATCCACCTGGCAGGTGTGCCATATCATGAAGCTGAATAAACAGCATGATCATTACACAGGTGTACCTTGTGCTGAAGACAATAAAAGGCCACTCTAAAATGTGCAGTTTTGTCACAACACAATGCCACAGATGTCTCAAGTTGAGATAGCGTGCAATTAGAATATTGACTGCAGGAAGGTCCACCAGAGCTGTTGATAGATAATTGAATGTTCATTTCTCTACCATAAGTCTCCTCCAACGTCATTTTAGAGAATTTTGCAGTAGGTGCAACAGGCATCACAACCGCAGAGATATCAGTCAGTGACTAACAGATCTGTATTTCCAGTCGTGAAATCCATAGATTAGGGCCTAATGAATTTATTTCAATTGTCTGATTTTCTCATTTAAACTGTAATTTAGACAAATATTTGAAATTGTTGCATGTTGCGTTTTTATTTTTGTTCAGTATATATTATACAAAAGGGGAAAATATGTATTTGGCAAAGAAAATTAAAGACAATGTGGGAGTTGTTCTGTTGCAATGGTGAGCCTGTTTCACAGGTCAATTACCCCAAAGCAAACCTACAAGGCTGAATAATTTCAACTCTGGTTTCTTAAATGAAATCCAAGTTACTAAAGCCTTCCAAAAAACTTTCAATCCAACTTAGATCTTGTGAAATTCAGCCATAGTCTTCATGCAGGTCTTCTCCCCTCATTTGATGAACGATGCTTATCTTGATTTCAAGCTTTGTAAGGTAGTGTGGGGGTAAAATGGTTTCGGTAGCCTAAAATGCTATGAAATGCTTGAGTTGAATAGTAATTTCCCCTGTTGTCCAGTAACCTCTTCATAGACCCCAGAAAGGAGTGATTTGTTATTGTCTTGTTAGCAACCAGGCTAAATTCTTGTTCTGTTTGTTTAGACTCTAAAGATCTTATCACTCCCCTATCTTCGACACAAATGCTGTGAGAACTAGTTAGAACCGGTTCTTGTTTGTGCTATTCTTCTAAGGATGTGGAACCTCAGGATGTTATCCATTCTCCTTTGTAAGATTACCTCTCCCAGAAGTGAGTATAGCTCTTTTTGTACATGAACTACACTAAATGACCAAAAGTATCTTCGAACTGCTCTTCGAACATCTCATTCCAAAAATCATGGCCATTAATATGGAGTTAGTCCCCCCTTTGCTCCCACGACAGCCTACACTATTCTGGGAAGGCTTTCCACTAGATGTTTAAGTAGATGTTTAAGAATTGCTTCGGGGCCGGGCACTAATGTTGGGCGATTAGGCCTGGCTAATCGGTGTTTGATGGGGTTGAAGTCAGGGATCTGTGCAGGACAGTCAAGTTGTTCCACACCAATCTCGACAAACCATTTCTGTATGGACCTCACTTTTGTGCCTTCCCCAAACTGTTGCCACAAAGTTGGAAGCACATAATCATCTAGAATGTCATTGTATGCTGTAGTGTTAAGATTTCCTTTCACTGGAACTAAGGGGCCTGAACCATGAAAAACAGCCCCAGACCATTATTCCTCCTCCACCAAACCTTACAGTTGGCACTATGCAGTCAGGCAGATAGCGTTCTCCTGGCATCTGCCAAACCTAGATTTGGCAGTTGGACTGCCAGATGGTGAAGCGTGATTCCTCATTCCAGAGAACGTGTTTCCACAGCTCCAAAGTCCAATGGCAGCGAGCTTTACACCACTCCAGCCGACACTTGAGATTGCGCATGGTGATCTTAGGCTTGTGTGCGGCTGCTCGGCCATGGAAACCCATTTCATGAAGCTCCCGACAAACTGTTTTGGTGCTGACGTTGCTTCCAGAGGCAGTTTGGAACTCGGTAGTGAGTGTTGCAACCGAGGACAGACGATTTTTACACGCTACGTGCTTCAGCACTCGGCAGTCCCGTTCTGTGAGCTTGTGTGGCCTACCACTTCGCAGCTGAACTGTTGTTGCTTCTAGACATGTCCACTTCACAATAACATCACTTACAGTTGACTGGGGCAGCTCTAGCAGGGCAGCAATTTGACAAACTGACGTGTTGGAAAGGTGGCATCCTTTGATGGTGCGACGTTGAAAGTCACTGAGTTCTTCAGTACGGCCATTCTAGTGCTTGTGTTTGTTTGTGGAGATTGCATAGCTGTGTACTCTGTTTGATACACCTGTCAGCAACGCTTGTGGCTAAAATAGTCAAATCCACTAATTTGAAGGGGTGTCCACATACTTTTGTGTGTGTATATACAGTATATAAAGACTAACATGTAAATAATCAAGTTCCTCCCCGGTATATCAAGAGAGAACTTCCTTGCAATTGCTTGAATAAACTTGATTGGAAAATGAGCTCTGCTTGATCCTTGGAACAAGTTTTCACTATACATCTTGCGTTTATATATTTGTTCAGTGTATATTTTTATATTCAACAGCAAATACATTCTACAGTATATTGCTACTTTTAAAGACCAACTAACCTGCCAATTAAAGGACATCTAAAAGCAGTCTGCTGTTTGTACTAGCTAAAGAAGAACACACACACACCGATGGACAAATACACGGATGATTCTTCATCAATATTCATTGTTAAATTTAAAGGATGGAAGTGGCATTAAAGCATGTCCAGTAATAATGCCTGCATCAGTGCGAATTTACAGTAATAATACCTGCATCAGGGATCAATTTACAGTAATAATGCCTGCATCAGTGCGAATTTACAGTAATAATGCCTGCATCAGGGATCATTTTACAGTAATAATGCCTGCATCAGTGCGAATTTACAGTAATAATGCCTGCATCAGGGAGTCACTAAACATTTTTAAAATGACACATTAACATGTTTTAATACAGTTCAATATACTAAAGATGACAACAATAACGTTAATGATAGTGATGAAATTTGCTAAATTTAGTGTAAAATTATCATTACAATGAGCTGGGTAGCAGGCAGATACTGTACGTCTTAGTTTACTTCCAGATAGAAACTGACAGATGTGGTTGGAAGTGATTGTAGTGAACATGTTCTTCATCCCTGGTCCTGGCGGGCCGTAGTGTGTGCAGGATATGAATTACGGTCCTTACCCAGGTATGTGGAAATAGCAGGTTATGAATTACGGTCCTTACCCTTGTACAGTTGAAGTCGGAAGTTTACATACACCTTAGTCAAATAAATTTAAACTCAGTTTTTCACAATTCATGACATTTAATCCGAGTAAAGAAACCCCTGTTTTAGGTCAGTTAGGATCACCACTTTATTTTAAGAATGTGAAAGGTCAGAATAATAGTAGAGAATATGATTTATTTCAGCTTTTTTTTTCATCACATTCCCAGTGGGTCAGAAGTTCACATACTCTCAATTAGTATTGTTTAACTTGAGTCAAACGTTTCCACAAGCTTCCCACAACAAGTTTGTAGGCCTCCTTGCGCTTTTTCAGTTCTGCCCACAAAATGTATATAGGGTTGAGGTCAGGGCTTTGTGATGGCCACTCCAATACCTTGACTTTGTTATCCTTATGCCATTTTGCCACAACTTTGGAAGTATGCTTGGAAGACCCATTTGCAACCAAGCTTTAACTTCCTGACTGATGTCTTGAGATGTTGCTTCAATCTATCCAAAATTGTCCTCACTCATGATGCCATCTATTTTGTGAAGTGCACCAGTCCCTCCTGCAGCAAAGCATCCCCACAACATGATGCTGCCACCCCCGTGCTTCACGGTTGGGACGGTGTTTTTAGGCTTGCAAGCCTCCCCCTTTTTACTACAAACATAACCATGGTCATTATGGCCAAACAGTTCTATTTCTGCTTCATCAGAGGACATTTCTCCACAAAAAGTACGATCTTTGTCCCCACGTGCAGTTGCAATCCGTAGTCTGGCTTTTTTATGGCGGTTTTGGAGCAGTGGCTTCTTCCTTGCTGAGCGGACTTTCAGGTTATGTCGATATAGGACTCGATTTACTGTGGATATAGATACTTTTGTACCTGTTTCCTCCAGCATCTTCACAAGGTATTTTGCTGTTGTTCTGGGATTGATTTGCACTTTTCGCACCAAAATACATTCATCTCTAGGAGCCAGAACGTGTCTCCTTCCTGAGTGGTATGACAGCTGCGTGGTCCCATGGTGTTTATACTTGCATACTATTGTTTATACAGATGAACGTGGTACCTTCAGGCATTTGGAAATTGCTCCTAAGGATGAACAAGACTTGTGGAGGTCTACAAATAATTTTTTGAGGTCTTGGCTGATTTCTTTAGATTTTTCCATGATGTCAAGCAAAGAGGCACTGAGTTTGAAGGTAGGCCTTGAAATACATCCACAGGCACACCTCAAATTAACTCAAATTATGTCAAGTAGCCTATCAGAAGCTTCTAAAGCCATGACATCATTTTCTGTAATTTTTCAAGCTGTTTAAAGGCACAGTCAACTTAGTGTATGTAAACTTCTGACCCACCAGAATTGTGATACAGTGAATTTTAAGTGAAATAATCTGTCTGGAAAGAATTGTTGGAAAAATGACTTGTGTCATGCACAAAGTAGATGTCCTAACTGACTTGCAAAAATTATAGCTTGTTAACAAGACATTTTTGGAGTGGTTGAAAAACTAGTTTTAATGACTCCAACCTAAGTGTATGTAAACTTCCGACTTCAACTGTATGTGGAAATATTAGGGTTTGAATTGCGGTCCATTTCAAACCTTTGTGTTGTATATGTTGTATGGTGTACTGAAATGGTGGACTTTAAAACCCTGACCTGTACCACAACTATTTAACAGCAATGGCCTCACATTGGTCCCAGTGAAAATAATGTATTTGCCAAATACATAACATTTCATTCTACTCATGACCCAATGAAAATAATGCATCCTCTTAGCACAAATTACACATTCCATTCAGCTTCATTATAAAATAATGAAACTCTTAAAAAAATCAGTAGTCAATCATATTGCACTTCAATAGTAACACATTGAATACGTAATGCAGAAGAGAAACGGTAGGGAGGGAGTGAATGGGATGAGAGTGTGAGTTCCATTGGAGAGGGTTTATAGACCATGGTTCATAGAGACTGGATGGACACCTGTTTATAGTGGAAATTATGCCAACATAACCCTGTCCTAATAATGTCATAAAAAGTTATGGCAACTGATGCCAAATTGACTGTGATGTTAGGACCTCCCCAAAAATGTCTGGAAGGCCTTGTGCTATTTTAGCTAGGTAACAGTATTATGTGTCATAACACCGATATAGCCCAGGGTTCCAGTAAAATACCACCCTTCAATTTCATTTCCTATTTTTCTCCTCCCCACTTCTCTTTTCTCCTATCCTCCTCCTCCCTTCTATCTCTCCTCTCATCAGAACTTCACCCAGTCTAAAGGGTACTTGGATCCACACTCACAACAGAACTTGGCCCAGTCTACAGGGTTCTTGGATCCGCACTCACAACTGAACTTGGCCCAGTCTACAGGGTTCTTGGATCCACACTCATGGCAGAACATTGTCATCATTCCACCATTATCCACATCGTTGTCGCGTTTAGCATCGTTCCTGAAGGGGAGAAAGGCAAAGAGAGCGAGAGAGAGGGCAACCACTGCAGAGGTTTAGTTATGCTGAGCAATACCACAAGAGATCAGCATTCTCCAGACTTGGAGTTGTCTAACACTTCATCACAATCATCACAACACAATACACTCCCAGTCACTCAGACAGGCCCTTTCCTACCTGGAGTTGGAGTTGTCTAACACTTCATCACAATCATCACAACACAATACACTCCCAGTCACTCAGACAGGCCCTTTCCTACCTGGAGTTGGAGTTGTCTAACACTTCATCACAATCATCACAACACAATACACTCCCAGTCACTCAGACAGGCCCTTTCCTACCTGGAGTTGGAGTTGTCTAACACTTCATCACAATCATCACAACACAATACACTCCCAGTCACTCAGACAGGCCCTTTCCTACCTGGAGTTGGAGTTGTCTAACACTTCATCACAATCATCACAACACAATACACTCCCAGTCACTCAGACAGGCCCTTTCCTACCTGGAGTTGGAGTTGTCTGCTTTCCTGTTTTGTTGAGTCCCCCTGCTAACAGACAGTTCTTCACAGAGCCATAGGAACCTTCTGGACGGGGCTTTACCTCCAACACTGAGAGGAGGAGTAAGGAGGAGGGACAGAATGAGAGGAGAATGAATGAAAAGAGAAGGAATGAGGGAAAGAAGGAAAAACAGGGAGTAGTTTTTGCTGGTGGTCGAACATTTATAGTGTGTTACATAGTGACAGGATTTATTGACGCGAGGACTAGTCAGGCCAGACGCAGCAGTGAGATTAGGAGAGTAACAAGAAGGGGCGCTCCTCACTGATCCTGCAGAGGTAACCTTAATGGATGGGATCCCTATAGGGAGGAGAGAGAAAAGGAGAATAGAGGAGAGGGGGGATGAGGACAGGAAAGGAGGAGCGAGATAGGAGGTGAGGAGATGAGTGGAGAGAGAAGGTGAGGGGAGAGAGGAGGAGTGGAGAGAAGAGGTGCAGAGATAAGGGGAGAGCATAGAGAAGAAGGGAGATGAGAGGAGAGCGGAGAGAGGAAGGGAGATGAGAGGAGAGCAGAGAGAGGAAGGGAGATGAGAGGAGAGCAGAGAGAGGAAGGGAGATGAGGAGAGGAGAGCAGAGAGAGGAAGGGAGATGAGGAGAGGAGAGCAGAGAGAGGAAGGGAGAGGAGAGCAGAGAGAGGAAGGGAGATGAGCGGAGAGAGGAAGGGAGATGAGTGGAGAGAGGAAGGGAGATGAGAGGAGAGCAGAGAGAGGAAGGGAGATGAGAGGAGAGCAGAGAGAGGAAGGGAGATGAGGAGAGGAGAGCAGAGAGAGGAAGGGAGATGAGGAGAGGAGAGCAGAGAGAGGAAGGGAGATCAGTGATTTAGTTCAGTGACGTTGTATCTGAATCTGATGACTGCACAGCCCAAGATGTTGTGTTAGTTTGGTACTACAGAGTGCTAGCTCCAGTGTTAATTTAGTACTACAGAGTTCTAGCTCCAGTGTTAATTTAGTATTACAGAGTGCTATCTCCGGTGTTAGTTTAGTACTACAGAGTGCTAGCTCCAGTGTTAGTTTAGTACTACAGAGTGCTAGCTCCAGTGTTAGTTTAGTACTACAGAGTGCTAGGTACTACAGAGTGCTAGCTCCAGTGTTAGTTTGGTACTACAGAGTGCTAGCTCCAGTGTTAGTTTAGTACTACAGAGTGCTAGCTGCAGTGTTAGTTTGGTACTACAGAGTGCTAGCTCCAGTGTTAATTTAGTACTACAGAGTGCTAGCTCCAGTGTTAGTTTAGTACTACAGAGTGCTAGTGCCGGTGTTAGTTTGGTACTACAGAGTGCTAGCTCCAGTGTTAGTTTGGTACTACAGAGTGGTAGCTCCAGTGTTAGTTTAGTATTACAGAGTGATAGCTCCAGTGTTAGTTTGGTACTACAGAGTGCTAGCTCCAGTGTTAGTTTGGTACTACAGAGTGCTAGCTCCAGTGTTAGTTTAGTACTACAGAGTGCTAGCTCCGGTGTTAGTTTGGTACTACAGAATGCTAGCTCCAGTGTTAGTTTAGTACTACAGAGTGCTAGCTCCAGTGTTAGTTTGGTACTACAGAATGCTAGCTCCAGTGTTAGTTTGGTACTACAGAGTGCTAGCTCCAGTGTTAGTTTAGTACTACAGAGTGCTAGCTGCAGTGTTAGTTTGGTACTACAGAGTGCTAGCTCCAGTGTTAATTTAGTACTACAGAGTGCTAGCTCCAGTGTTAGTTTAGTACTACAGAGTGCTAGTGCCGGTGTAAGTTTGGTACTACAGAGTGCTAACTCCAGTGTTAGTTTAGTACTACAGAGTGCTAGCTCCAGTGTTAGTTTGGTACTACAGAGTGCTAGCTCCAGTGTTAGTTTAATACTACAGAGTGCTAGCTCCAGTGTTAGTTTGGTACTACAGAGTGCTAGTGCCGGTGTTAGTTTAGTACTACAGAGTGCTAACTCCAGTGTTAGTTTAGTACTACAGAGTGCTAGCTCCAGTGTTAGTTTGGTACTACAGAGTGCTAGCTGCAGTGTTAGTTTGGTACTACAGAGTGCTAGCTCCAGTGTTAGTTTAGTACTACAGAGTGCTAGCTCCAGTGTTAGTTTGGTACTACAGAGTGCTAGCTCCAGTGTTAGTTTAGTACTACAGAGTGCTAGTGCCGGTGTTAGTTTGGTACTACAGAGTGCTAGCTCCAGTGTTAGTTTGGTACTACAGAGTGGTAGCTCCAGTGTTAGTTTAGTATTACAGAGTGATAGCTCCAGTGTTAGTTTGGTACTACAGAGTGCTAGCTCCAGTGTTAGTTTGGTACTACAGAGTGCTAGCTCCAGTGTTAGTTTAGTACTACAGAGTGCTAGCTCCGGTGTTAGTTTGGTACTACAGAATGCTAGCTCCAGTGTTAGTTTAGTACTACAGAGTGCTAGCTCCAGTGTTAGTTTGGTACTACAGAGTGCTAGCTCCAGTGTTAGTTTGGTACTACAGAGTGCTAGCTCCAGTGTTAGTTTAGTACTACAGAGTGCTAGCTGCAGTGTTAGTTTGGTACTACAGAGTGCTAGCTCCAGTGTTAATTTAGTACTACAGAGTGCTAGCTCCAGTGTTAGTTTAGTACTACAGAGTGCTAGTGCCGGTGTAAGTTTGGTACTACAGAGTGCTAACTCCAGTGTTAGTTTAGTACTACAGAGTGCTAGCTCCAGTGTTAGTTTGGTACTACAGAGTGCTAGCTCCAGTGTTAGTTTAGTACTACAGAGTGCTAGCTCCAGTGTTAGTTTGGTACTACAGAGTGCTAGCTCCAGTGTTAGTTTAGTACTACAGAGTGCTAGCTCCAGTGTTAGTTTGGTACTACAGAGTGCTAGTGCCGGTGTTAGTTTAGTACTACAGAGTGCTAACTCCAGTGTTAGTTTAGTACTACAGAGTGCTAGCTCCAGTGTTAGTTTGGTACTACAGAGTGCTAGCTGCAGTGTTAGTTTGGTACTACAGAGTGCTAGCTCCAGTGTTAGTTTAGTACTACAGAGTGCTAGCTCCAGTGTTAGTTTGGTACTACAGAGTGCTAGCTCCAGTGTTAGTTTGGTACTACAGAGTGCTAGCTCCAGTGTTAGTTTAGTTCTACAGAGTGCTAGCTCCAGTGTTAGTTTGGTACTACAGAGTGCTAGCTCCGGTGTTAGTTTCAGTCACTGTGGCCTAGCACAGAAGAGACTGGGTCTATTTTGAGATGTCCTCTAGAAGACAGAGACCGTTTTGTAAAAGAGACTGAGCAGAAAGAGACAAGCATGTGAAATAACCCCTGGGTTACACAAATATCTCTACCATCATCTTACTGTGAGGACCAGCGTGTGTGTGCTTGTGTGTGTGTTACCGGAATGCTGGGCCAGGCCAGATCTCTGGGGTAAACAGGAGGAAGAGTAAGACACAGCAGGAGATTTGGCCTTCTTCACAGAAGAACTGTGGAGATTGCATGTGTGCCCACACCCACACCCACACCATTCTATTCTGTGCATTGCTCACACACTTAAAAGAACCGTTAAACACTCATACCCATGAGTCAGTGCTGTCCTTCATTCATACCCATGCGTCAGTGCTGTCCTTCACTCATACCCATGTGTCAGTGCTGTCCTTCACTCATACCCATGGTTCAGTGCTGTCCTTCACTCATACCCATGGGTCAGTGCTGTCCTTCACTCATACCCATGAGTCAGTGCTGTCCTTCACTCATACCCATGTGTCAGTGCTGTCCTTCACTCATACCCATGGGTCAGTGCTGTCCTTCCTATCTGTGTACGGGCAGCTCCTTACAGAATTTAATGTGTCTGCTGCATTCTCACTGAACCGCCGCTGGCAGGATGGACACTGGACATAATCTGAAACAACACAATCACACAGTTCTCAGATTAACTTTGCTTTACAGCGCTCAGCGATGAAGGCTGAGGCAAGCTGCAATGCATGCAGGAGGAAGCAGTGGAGACAGAGAGAGGAAGCAGTGGAGACAGAGAGAGGAAGCAGTGGAGACAGAGAGAGGAAGCAAACAGAGAGAGGAAGCATTGGAGACAGAGAGAGGAAGCAAACAGAGAGAGGAAGCAGTGGAGACAGAGAGAGGAAGCAGTGGAGACAGAGAGAGGAAGCAGTGGAGACAGAGAGAAGTGGAGACAGAGAGAGGAAGCAGTGGAGACAGCGAGAGGAAGCAGTGGAGACAGAGAGAGGAAGCAGTGGAGACAGAGAGAGGAAGCAGTCGAGACAGAGAGAGGAAGCAAGTAAAGAGAGGAAGCAGTGGAGACCGAGAGAGGAAGCAGTGGAGACAGAGAGAGGAAGCAAGCAGAGAGAGGAAGCAAGCAGAGAGAGGAAGCAGTGGAGACAGAGAGGAAGCAGTGGAGACAGAGAGACGAAGCAAACAGAGAGAGGAAGCAGTGGAGACTGAGAGAGGAAGCAAGCAGAGAGAGGAAGCAGTGGAGACAGAGAGAGGAAGCAAGCAGAGAGAGGAAGCAGTGGAGACAGAGAAGAAGCAGTGGAGACAGAGAGAGGAAGCAAACAGAGAGAGGAAGCAAACAGAGAAAGAGAGAGGAAGCAAGCAGAGAGAGGATGCAGTGGTGACAGAGAGAGGAAGCAAGCAGAGAGAGGATGCAGTGGAGACAGAGAGAGGAAGCAAGCAGAGAGAGGAAGCAGTGGAGACAGAGAGAGGAAGCAGGGGAGACAGAGAGAGGAAGCAAGCAGAGAGTGGCCCTTGGGGTTGGGGTCCCATGGGGTTAGTACAGTGGCCCTTGGGGTTGGGGTCCCATGAGAAAATCTTTATTAAACTTATGAAAAAAGTTACCAATCAATATGAAGATCTCCACATGGGCCTAGGCCTCCTATAAACCTACAGGCCTATATTAAAATGCAAAACACTTGTTTTATCGCTAATGCTAAGTGTCAGTGTGAATCATATTTCCCCTCTTTCAGGGGTAAAACATTACAATTGTAAAGCTAATAGGCTATGTGTTTGTTGATGGACTGAGTTGAATGAACCTACAGCAGCCACGGTGACAATGGCTGTGGTCATTTTGGCTTATTTTTGCTGTTCTCCAAATAGCACATTAATGTTTATTTCTTTTTATTGTATAGAAAAGCACTAAAACCCTGGTTACAGCCCTGATCCTGTTGCCATGTCACTTTACACCACCTACAGAGCCTTCGGAAAATATTCAGACCCCTTTACTTTTTCCACATTTTGTTACGTTACAGTCTTAATGATTTAATTGTTTTCATCCCTCTTCAATCTACACACAATACCCCATAATGAAAAAGCAAAAATAGGTAGACATTTTTGCTAATTATATATACAGAGGAATATATATATATATAAAATGAAAAATCACATTTCCATGAGTATTCAGACCATTTACTCAGTACTTTGTTGAAGCACCTTTGGCAGTGACTACACCCTCAAGTCTTCTTGGGTATGACGCTACAAGCGTTGAACACCTGTATTTGGGGAGCTTCTCCCATTCGTCTCTGCAGAACCTGTCAAGCCCTGTCAGGTTGGATGGGGAGCATTGCTGCACAACTATTTCCAGGTGTCTCCAGAGATGTTCAAGTCCTGGCTCTGGCTGGGCCACACAAGGACATTCAGAGATTGTCCCGAAGCCATTCCTGCATTGTCTTGGCGGTGTGCTTAGGGTCATTGTCCTGTTGCAAGGTGAAACTTGACCCCAGTCTGAGGTCATGAGCGCTCTGGAGCAGGTTTTCATTAAGGATCTCTCTGTACTTTGCTCCGTTGATCTTTGCCTCGATCCTGACTAGTCTCCCTGTCCTGAAAAACATCCCCAAAGCATGATGTTGCCACCACCACCATGCTTCACCGTAGGGATGGTGCCAGGTTTCCTGCAGACGTGACACTTGGCATTCAGGCCAAAGAGTTTACTTTTGGCTTCATCAGACCAGATAATCTTGTTTCTCATGGTCTGAGAGTCTTTAGGTGCCTTTTGGCAAACTCCAAGCAGGCTGTCATGTGCCTTTTACTGAGGAGTGGCTTCTGTCTGACCATTCTAATATAAAGGCCTAATTGGTGGAGTGCTGCAAAGATGGTTGTCCTTCTGGAAGGTTCTCCCATCTCCACAGAGGAACTCTGGAGCTCAGTCAGAGTGACCATCGGGTTCTTGGTCACCTCCGTGAGCAAGGCTCTATTCCCCGATTGCTCAGTTTGGCTGGGCGGCCAGCTCTAGGTAGTGTCTGGTTCCAAACTTCTTCCATTAAATGAATGATGGAGGCCACTGAGTTCTTGATGACATTCAATGCTGCCGAAATGTTTTGGTACCTTTTCCCAGATCTGTGCCTCGAAAGAATCCTGTCTCTGAGCTCTACAAACAATTCCTTCCACCTCATGGCTTGGTTATTGCTCTGACATGCACTGTCAACTGTGGGACATTATATAGACAGGTATGTGCCTTTCCAAGATCAATTTCGAGTCTCATAGCAAAGGGTCTGAATGCTTATAAGGTATTTCGGTTATTTATTTTTAAGACATTTTCAAACATTTTTACACACCTGTTTTCACTTCGTCATTATGGGGTATTGTGTGTAGATGGTGAGGATAAAAAATAAAAAACAATTTAGAGTAAGGCTGTAACGTAACAAAATGTGGAAAAAGTCAAGGGGTCTGAATACTTTCCAAATGCACTGTACATATCTACCTCAATTACCTCGTACACCAGCACTCGGTACTTTTACCCCGTGTATATAACCAAGTTATTGCGTATTTATTCCTTGTGATATTATTTTTCTATTATTTCTTTTTTCTCTCTTTACAGTGTTGAGAATGGCCTGTAAAATAAGCATTTCACTGTAAATGTACACCTGTTTTTTACAACGCATGTGACAACTACAATTTTATTTGATCACACAGTCACCGGATGGAATCTGGAACAACACAATCAGACATTCAGTGGAATTAATCTGAAACAACACAGCCACTGGATATGATCTGAAACAACACAATCAGACATTCACTGGAATGAATCTGAAACAACACAGTCACTGGAATGAATCTGAAACAACACAATCAGACATTCACTGGAATGAATCTGAAACAACACAGTCACTGGAATGAATCTGAAACAACACAGTCACTGGAATTAATCTGAAACAACACAATCACACAGTCACTTGATATAATCTGGAACACAGTCACTGGATATAATCTAGAACAATACAATCAGGGTGGTGTTACCTGGTACATAGGAGGAGGGTGGAGGTAACCCCCCTCCTTCATGACCTGAGTGAGGCCCTTGGTAGCTCTGATGGTGGCGATGAAGTCCTTGTGTTTCCTACGCCAGTTGGACAGCTTCTTGGAAGGCTCTGGCTGGAACACACACACACACTTCAGTGACCCATTGGTGTAGAATGATGAAGGGCTAACTAGGTCGAGGTGGTGCCGTCACAGTGTGTTGGTGGCTGTTGTTGTTTTTTTGCCTTGAGCAACACCAAGAATCCTCTGAGCAAAGTCTCTCACTTGCTTCTAAGAAATTGTTTTGTCCCCTGATTGTGATGCTGATATATTTATCCAGAATATATTGTAAAGTCCTCTTTACCAGTACTTTAGGTCTTCCTGGACGTTGAGATTTACCACTAGTGACAGAAGTGGTTAGACATCATACCACTTCACGGTTGGTCACATGACAATCGCAGTCAACTCATATCTGGTTACAGCTCAGATCACACGCTTGTATCCCTCAGTGATTAAACTGGGTTTAATACAGACGACACTGTATAAGCACATCAAATAAGTGGATGCTCCCTTTAAAGTGCAGTGCAGTTCACCAGTCCCAATTCAAACACATTATCTCCTCTAGATATCTGCATGCTCCGGGTCTAGTATGGTCATTAAAAAAGGACAGTACCAAGACATTTCATTTACCATAATGTTTAAGCACCTGCAAGCCAAATAATGCATTTTTTCACGCCCTGGAGAATAGTGACAGTGAATTCGATTCCTAAATGTGAATTAATGTTATAGGTACCAAACTGCATGCCTAACTCTTACACACAGAGCCTACCTACATAGGATTTCTCCCATGAAAACGTTAATACAGGAGAACACACCTAGTTCTGTCCCAAAAGTATTCGGGTGTAATGGGGTGTAATTTGGGATTCACACTAACCAATTATTATTCTGGTAGCCAGCAGGGAGGGGACAGCAATCCAAGACATAACACAGCATTGTTTTCCTTTTCATTTTACATTACATTTAAGTCATTTAGCAGACGCTCTTATCCAGAGCGACTTACAAATTGGTGAATTCACCTTCTGACATCCAGTGGAACAGCCACTTTACAATAGTGCATCTAAATCATTAAGTTGCTATTAAAATGCATGTCAGGCAGGCTAGATCAGTCAGATGTCAAAATCAAATCAAATGTTATTGGACACATACAGATATTTGGTAGATGTTATTGTTATTGTAGCGAAATGCTTGTGTTCCAAGCTCCAACAGTGCAGTACATCTAGCAATTCACAGATGTCAGGCAGCATAGCTAGCTCAGTTAAATGTCAGGTAGCGTGGCTAGCTCAGTTAGTTGTCAGGCAGCGTGGCTAGCTCAGTTAGCTGTCAGGCAGCGTGGCTAGCTCAGTTAGATGTCAGGCAGCGTGGCTAGCTCAGTTAGTTGTCAGGCAGCGTGGCTAGCTCAGTTAGCTGTTAGGCATCGTGGCTAGCTCAGTTAGATGTCAGGCAGCGTGGCTAGCTCAGTTAGCTGTCAGGCAGCGTAGCTAGCTCAGTTAGCTGTCAGACAGCGTGGCTCAGTTAGCTGTCAGGCAGCGTGGCTAGCTCTGTTAGCTGTCAGGCAGCGTGGCTAGCCCAGTTAGTTGTCAGGCAGCGTGGCTAGCTCAGTTAGCTGTTAGGCAGCGTGGCTAGCTCAGTTAGCTGTCAGGCAGCGTGGCTAGCTCAGTTAGCTGTCAGGCAGCGTATCTAGCTCAGTTAGCTGTCAGGTTAGCATAGCGGGTCTACCAGAAGTTAAGGGTTATTGGAGGAAGATATAGTGTGTGCAACTAATATTGTAATGTGTTGAGTGCGTGGAAGGCATTGATAAGGGGAGGGGTGGAGATCGTAGAAACTAACAATGTCACTGAGGGAGAGAGGGTCATGTACATTTCAAGTCGGCATCATGTTGTGGAGTGCTTTGCTGCAGCAGGGACTGGTGCACTTCACAAAATAGATGGCATCATGAGGAAGGAAAATAGATGGCATCATGAGGAAGGAAAATAGATGGCATCATGAGGAAGGAAAATAGATAGCATCATGAGGCAGGAAAATAGATAGCATCATGAGGTAGGAAAATTTCAGCTACCCGAAACGGTTGACTCAAGTTATACAATTTAAAAGCAATGCTACCAAATACTAATTGAGTATATGTAACTGTCTGATCCACTGGGAATGTGATGAAAGAAGTAAAAGCTGAAATAAATCACTCTCTCTACTATTATTCGGACATTTCACAATCTGACAATCTTAAAATAAAGTGGTGATCCTAACTGACCTATGACGGGAATTTACTAGGATTAAATGTCAGGAATTAACAAAAACTTAGTGTAAATGTAGTTGGCCAAGGTGTAGGTAAACTTCCGACTTTAACTGTACGTTAAGTTGTCTTTTTTTTAAGACATTGATGAGTTAGTTCATTAAGATTCTGAATATAAAAAGGGGTTTCTTCTATAGAAATAGATCAGGCTTCTTGCTTAATAGTATAAAGCAGATACTTCAATCGATGTTCCTAGACTATTGTGAAATCATCTATATGAATGCAGATGCCACTTCATTAAAGCGTTTAGTTGCATTTGACCATAGAGCCCTTTGTTTTATTATGGGTGCTGGTTCAGTACACATCCCTGCATTGTCTATCATAAAGTAGGCTGACCCTCTGAGGTCAAGTAGGTCAATGCGTTACTCTCTTTGCCTTTATAAAGCTCTTTGACATACTGGAAACTCCCTCTGTAGCTAACATCTACAATAACCATTAGACGTAGGAGTCAGAGTTATCATACACAGTCTCTGGGATAGCTAACTCTGGAAATTCCTTTGGTCTGTACATAGTTAGGTAAATCAGCTCTTTGCCCCTTACTTGTGAAATAATCTCGAAGCTTCTCCAAACAATTTTTGTTTTGGTGTCTCTAGGTTCATTCAGACTGCTGAATGAGGCCTGTTACAATTTCCTTACAAAACCTTTCAAAGCATTTGTTAAACTGTTCAGTCATGGATGGATGTATGTAAACGTATTTAATACGTATTGCTTGTTACAGAAGACTCTACTGTTGTACATTGAATAGCCATTCATCTCTGTTACACCTTCTTGATGTGATGGTTCTCTATGTCTGTACATGTTTATGATCCACATAGTGTGAATAGTAGTTTCCATAAAGTTATTACCCCCCTAAACCTGAAATTACCTTTTTGATCATTCTTACCACTATAACTTTGGGGTTCTAATCCCCCTCTTTCAGAATCCTATCACTTTGGGGTTCTAATCCCCCTCTTTCAGAATCCTATCACTTTGGGGTTCTAATCCCCCTCTTTCAGAATCTTATTACTTTGGGGTTCTAATCCCCCTCTTTCAGAATCCTATCACTTTGGGGTTCTAATCTCCCTCTTTCAGAATCCTATCACTTTGCGGTTCTAATCCCCCTCGGTCAGAATCGTATTACTTTGGGGTTCTAATCCCCCTCTTTCAGAATCCTATCACTTTGGGATTCTAATCCCCCTCGTTCAGAATCCTATCACTTTGGGGTTCTAATCCCCCTCTTTCAGAATCCTATCACTTTGGGGTTCTAATCCCCCTCTTTCAGAATCCTATCACTTTGGGGTTCTAATCCCCCTCTTTCAGAATCCTATCACTTTGGGGTTCTAATCCCCCTCTTTCAGAATCCTATCACTTTGGGATTCTAATCCCCCTCTTTCAGAATCCCCACTGTGAACACATCTTTAAAAATCATGATCTTCACTATATTTATCCCTAAACCTCCCACAATAACTATTGTTATTCTCAATGACCTTACTGCCAATATCAACGTTTTATACATACCTAAATACATTGTTGGAGACAGTTTGTCTTTCGTTATGCAAACATTTGTTTATTAGAATATATTTCTCATTAAGAATAATGTTGTTTTAATTCTATATGGGTCATGCTTTACTTATGTGTTCTCTTATGGGTCAATGATTTTAATTATAATATAGAAATGATGTTCTTGGCTCAATTACTTAAAAGTGCATGTGGTCCCACCCCTTCCATGTGTTCCCAGGTGCATATTTGGGAGCCCATATACATTCAGGGTGTAAGGCTTACTAGTTATGGCAAATGTTAAGAAGACCTGGTTGTTGTAACAAAAACTAAAATAAAAATAAAAAAAAATAAAAAAACAGCAACATTTTATACTTTGACCACATCTTTTCACATACGTTTGAGTCTTTTTAATTGACTACATTGATTGGCTCCAGCCATTGGAAGCTCTGTACGCATATACAAAGAAAAAATAACACAATTCAACCATTGATGGATGGCAACAAAAATAATGACATTGCCAGAAGTCATGTTAAGGTTTTCAATGTTTTATTGGTGGAGTTTATGGATTTGCATGTGGCTGTACATTATATGATGCCTAGATAGGAAAGAGAATCGGATCATGCCTATTAGTATTCTTGATCTAAAAAGATACACAACTGTTATTTACATTTACATTTAAGTCATTTAGCAGACGCTCTTATCCAGAGCGACTTACAAATTGGTGAATTCACCTTCTGACATCCAGTGGAACAGCCACTTTACAATAGTGCATCTAAATCATTAAGGGGGGGGTGAGAAGGATTACTTATCCTATCCTAGGTATTCCTTGAAGAGGTGGGGTTTCAGGTGTCTCCGGAAGGTGGTGATTGACTCCGCTGTCCTGGCGTCGTGAGGGAGTTTGTTTCACCATTGGGGGGCCAGAGCAGCGAACAGTTTTGACTGGGCTGAGCGGGAACTGTACTTCCTCAGTGGTAGGGAGGCGAGCAGGCCAGAGGTGGATGAACGCAGTGCCCTTGCTTGGGTGTAGGGCCTGATCAGAGCCTGGAGGTACTGCGGTGCCGTTCCCCTCACAGCTCCGTAGGCAAGCACCATGGTCTTGTAGCGGATGCGAGCTTCAACTGGAAGCCAGTGGAGAGAGCGGAGGAGCGGGGTGACGTGAGAGAACTTGGGAAGGTTGAACACCAGACGGGCTGCGGCGTTCTGGATGAGTTGTAGGGGTTTAATGGCACAGGCAGGGAGCCCAGCCAACAGCGAGTTGCAGTAATCCAGACGGGAGATGACAAGTGCCTGGATTAGGACCTGCGCCGCTTCCTGTGTGAGGCAGGGTCGTACTCTGCGGATGTTGTAGAGCATGAACCTACAGGAACGGGCCACCGCCATGATGTTGGTTGAGAACGACAGGGTGTTGTCCAGGATCACGCCAAGGTTCTTAGCGCTCTGGGAGGAGGACACAATGGAGTTGTCAACCGTGATGGCGAGATCATGGAACGGGCAGTCCTTCCCCGGGAGGAAGAGCAGCTCCGTCTTGCCGAGGTTCAGCTTGAGGTGGTGATCCGTCATCCACACTGATATGTCTGCCAGACATGCAGAGATGCGATTCGCCACCTGGTCATCAGAAGGGGGAAAGGAGAAGATTAATTGTGTGTCGTCTGCATAGCAATGATAGGAGAGACCATGTGAGGTTATGACAGAGCCAAGTGACTTGGTGTATAGCGAGAATAGGAGAGGGCCTAGAACAGAGCCCTGGGGGACACCAGTGGTGAGAGCGCGTGGCGAGGAGACAGATTCTCGCCACGCCACCTGGTAGGAGCGACCTGTCAGGTAGGACGCAATCCAAGCGTGGGCCGCGCCGGAGATGCCCAACTCGGAGAGGGTGGAGAGGAGGATCTGATGGTTCACAGTATCGAAGGCAGCCGATAGGTCTAGAAGGATGAGAGCAGAGGAGAGAGAGTTAGCTTTAGCAGTGCGGAGCGCCTCCGTGATACAGAGAAGAGCAGTCTCAGTTGAATGACTAGTCTTGAAACCTGACTGATTTGGATCAAGAAGGTCATTCTGAGAGAGATAGCGGGAGAGCTGGCCAAGGACGGCACGTTCAAGAGTTTTGGAGAGAAAAGAAAGAAGGGATACTGGTCTGTAGTTGTTGACATCGGAGGGATCGAGTGTAGGTTTTTTCAGAAGGGGTGCAACTCTCGCTCTCTTGAAGACGGAAGGGACGTAGCCAGCGGTCAGGGATGAGTTGATGAGCGAGGTGAGGTAAGGGAGAAGGTCTCCGGAAATGGTCTGGAGAAGAGAGGAGGGGATAGGGTCAAGCGGGCAGGTTGTTGGGCGGCCGGCCGTCACAAGAAGCGAGATTTCATCTGGAGAGAGAGGGGAGAAAGAGGTCAGAGCACAGGGTAGGGCAGTGTGAGCAGTGTTATGGGGTTAATTCCTCATCTGTTGCATTGCTTGGTCATGTATTGGCATGGTATGAGACAACATAAATAATACAATTTAAGTAAAGTCAACATCTTTCAGAATGTACCTGTTCAGTATAGAATGACACGTATACAGATTATATTGCAACTCTTTGTGTTTTGTCTTAATGATTGTTCTTTAGTAAATAGGAAACTCCACCGTGTGTTGGTCCAAGAAACATTAACTAGATAGATGTTTTATGTTTGTGAAACCTTGAAATGAACACAATGAGAAGTGATTTTGTAACAGTTTTGAATGGGTAATTCTATCAAATATATAGCATTGTATGTTTGAATTAGCGCTCATATAAACTGTTTTCATCACGGCCGTGTAAACCCATTCTTGTAAGGTGGGGCTGCTGTACAGATTTGAGCACTTGACAAGACGTTGACATTTCTGGGTACATCTCACCTGTAACATCATAATAAAGATTATGGTAATAATATTGTTATATTATAACACAAATCTGTGAATCAACCAAATGTATTTCTTAAAAGCCCTTTTTTCATCAGAAGTGTTTTACAGATACCCAGTCTAAATCCCTACGACCCATCAATGCATATCCCGAAGCACAGCATCTCGGAAACACTCCCTAGAAGTCTTAAACCTGGGATTAAAACTAGAGAGGAACCATGCTCCAAGGGCTGTGCCGAGTGGACATTTAAGAGTACATGTGCCCCTTGTTGTTATTCAAGATTTTCCAACGATCATAGATGGACCATCAGGGTCATATAATAACCAGGGTGGCTATAGAGGGGGAAAATGTTCAACACTCAGCAGTCAATGTCATGTCTTTTGTCATAGCCTGAGAGAGAAAGCGAGCGAGTGAGAGGATCTATTACAAAGTTAACCACAGATACACACTATGTAACACATTATATTAATAATTCCCTAAATATTGGATGTCATTGTCTTTCATAACTGTTGCAATACGAAACATTGAAACGTTGTTAAATATTTGTTACTTTGGTATACATTGAGTGAAATGTTGTACATTTAGAGAGAGAGTGTGTAATATTACACTATTAAATAATAGATCACTCACACTTTAGAGACATTGCTTCATCGTTGTTCACAGTTTATTATCATAGTTTCTAATTATCGTTTCTAATCATAGTTGGCCATAGTTTCTAATCAGTTTCTAATCGTATTTTCTAGTCTGAGAGGTTTTGATGTAATAAGAGGGTCAAATTGAACCTAAGAGGGCAGAAGCTATTGTTTACAAACAGTATGAATAAAAACAATGGCTTTTAGCCTTCATTTAAAAAATACATTTAAAAACATGTCAATGAAATCAATTAAGACAAATCATTCTTAAATAATATATATCTATATACAAACATCACATTGAATATTCAACTCACCTTCAAAAAGCTCCATGAGGAAGGGAGGATTCCCAGATGATCGTTTAGCTGTCCTGTCTTCATGCTGCTCTGGGCTGATGGAGAGGGGAGGGGCAGTCGAGTGAGCAGGGGCCTTTTATGGCTCTGCCTCTGGGGGCCTGTCTTCATGCTGCCCTGGGCTGATGGCTGTTGGAGAGGGGAGGGGCAGTCGAGTGAGCTGGGGCCATAACCTGCCTCTGGGAGCCTGTCCACTTGTGACATAATGAGAGAGTGAAAAAGGGCCTACCTGTTAGATATTTTGTGCTACAAACATACTTCGAATTTAAGTTGTTGTTTTTTACCATTCAGGGATCAAACAGTCATGAAATCATTAAAAAAATGAATGTCTACACTAAAGAATGTGAATTTGCCCTCCAAGGCCCACCCCTCCTGCACCCCTGCCCAGTCATGTGAAATCCATAGAATGGTGCCCAATGAATTTATTTCAATTGACTGATTTCCTTATATGAACTGTAACTCAGTAAAATCTTTGACATTTTTGGTTTATATTTTTGTTCAGTATCTGCGTTTTGACCATGACAGTTTACAATCTAAAGTTTAACCAGTAATTTAGTATCCTCAAGTTGTTCAACAGCCACACCATTCATTACCAGATTCCACTGAGGTCTAAAAATTTGTGACTGATTTGTACCAAATACAATGCTCTTCGTTTTAGAGATGTTCAGGACCAGTTTATTACTGGCCACCCATTCCAAAACAGACTGCAACTCTTTGTTAAAGGTTTCAGTGACTTCATTAGGTGTGGTTGCTGATTGGTTGAATCATCAGCATACATGGACACATGCTTTGTTTATTGCCCGTGGCAGGTCATTGGTAAAAATAGAAAAAAAGAGTAGATGGGCTTTGACATTAGAGAAGCTTCAATTAAAGAAAACACTCAGTTCAATTAGAAAGATATCTCTGAATCCATGATATTCCGGTTGGAGCGAGCGGTCGCATCTACACTTCGGTCCGCAGGTAGTATAACTTTTCATTACATTTCGTTATAGTACAACGGTTTGATCTGTCTAATCTTAGCAATTTCTTCTTAGCCAGCTACATAGCCGTCTTTGTATCAACGACAATTGCATAATTATCGTATTTCGTCGTCCTAACGTATCTGCCCAGCAGCTAGCTAAGCAGCTAGCTAACATCCACTGTCCACTAGCACTGTAGAAACTATTACACTCAACTGAACGACTCGATTAGCGTAGTGTCAGCTAGCTACATAGTTGTCTTCGCTGTCTTCGTATCCAAGATAATTGTGCAGTTTAGAGTGTGTAGACTTAGAGTGATTATCTTAATTTACCGAGGTTAGCTAGCCAGCTATTTGTCGTCCTTAACGTAGGAAATGCTGCTAGCTAGCTAGCCAACAGCTAGCCAACCTCTACCGAATTGAACTCCAACTACCCGGTCAACATTCGCGTCGCTCCACAGGTAGTATCACATTTTCATTTCACTTCATTACAGTTCAACGGTTTGATTTGTTTGATCGTAGCTAGCCAGCTACATAGCCGTCTTTGTATCTAAGACAATTGTGTAGTCTAGAGCGATTTTCTAGGTTAGCTGGCCAGCTATTGTCGTTCTTCTAACGTAGCTAGCCAGCTAGCCCCGAATAGCAGCACTGTAGTAACTATTACAGTACAACGGTTTGTTTTGTTTGATCGTAGCTAGCTAGCTACATAGCCGTCTTTGTATCTAAGACAATTGTGTAGCCTAGAGCGATTTTCTAGGTTAGCTGGCCAGCTATTGTCGTTCTTTTAACGTAGCTAGCCAGCTAGCCCCGAATAGCAGCACTGTAGTAACTATTACAGTACAACGGTTTATTTTGTTTGATCGTAGCTAGCTAGCTACATAGCCGTCTTTGTATCTAAGACAATTGTGTAGCCTAGAGCGATTTTCTAGGTTAGCTAGCCAGCTATTGTCGTTCTTTTAAAGTAACGTAACGCAATCAACCTGCTAGCTAGCCAGCTAGCCCCCGAATAGCAGCACTGTAGAAACTATTACACTCGACGGAACGACTTGATTAGTGTAGTGTCAACATCGCAGCCACTACCAGCTAGCCTACTCCAGCAGTACTGTATCATTTCAATCATTTTAGTCAATAAGATTCTTGCTACGTAAGCTTAACTTTCTGAACATTCGAGACGTGTAGTCCACTTGTCATTCCAATCTCCTTTGCATTAGCGTAGCCTCTTCTGTACCCTGTTAACTATGTGTCTATCTATCCCTGTTCTCTCCTCTCTGCACAGACCATACAAACGCTCCACACCGCGTGGCCGGGCCACCCTAATCTGGTGGTCCCAGCGCGCACGACCCACGTGGAGTTCCTGGTCTCCGGTAGCCTCTGGAACTGCCGATCTGCGGCCAACAAGGCAGAGTTCATCTCAGCCTATGCCTCCCTCCAGTCCCTCGACTTCCTGGCACTGACGGAAACATGGATCACCACAGATAACACTGCTACTCCTACTGCTCTCTCTTCGTCCGCCCACGTGTTCTCGCACACCCCGAGAGCTTCTGGTCAGCGGGGTGGTGGCACCGGGATCCTCATCTCTCCCAAGTGGTCATTCTCTCTCTCTCCCCTTACCCATCTATCTATCGCCTCCTTTGAATTCCATGCTGTCACAGTTACCAGCCCTTTCAAGCTTAACATCCTTATCATTTATCGCCCTCCAGGTTCCCTCGGAGAGTTCATCAATGAGCTTGATGCCTTGATAAGCTCCTTTCCTGAGGACGGCTCACCTCTCACAGTCCTGGGCGACTTTAACCTCCCCACGTCTACCTTTGACTCATTCCTCTCTGCCTCCTTCTTTCCACTCCTCTCCTCTTTTGACCTCACCCTCTCACCTTCCCCCCCTACTCACAAGGCAGGCAATACGCTCGACCTCATCTTTACTAGATGCTGTTCTTCCACTAACCTCACTGCAACTCCCCTCCAAGTCTCCGACCACTACCTTGTATCCTTTTCCCTCTCGCTCTCATCCAACACTTCCCACACTGCCCCTACTCGGATGGTATCGCGCCGTCCCAACCTTCGCTCTCTCTCCCCCGCTACTCTTTCCTCTTCCATCCTATCATCTCTTCCCTCTGCTCATACCTTCTCCAACCTTTCTCCTGATTCTGCCTCCTCAACCCTCCTCTCTTCCCTCTCTGCATCCTTTGACTCTCTATGTCCCCTATCCTCCAGGCCGGCTCGGTCCTCCCCTCCCGCTCCGTGGCTCGATGACTCATTGCGAGCTCACAGAACAGAGCTCCGGGCAGCCGAGCGGAAATGGAGGAAAACTCGCCTCCCTGCGGACCTGGCATCCTTTCACTCCCTCCTCTCTACATTTTCCTCCTCTGTCTCTGCTGCTAAAGCCACTTTCTACCACTCTAAATTCCAAGCATCTGCCTCTAACCCTAGGAAGCTCTTTGCCACCTTCTCCTCCCTCCTGAATCCTCCTCCCCCTCCCCCCTCCTCCCTCTCTGCAGATGACTTCGTCAACCATTTTGAAAAGAAGGTCGACGACATCCGATCCTCGTTTGCTAAGTCAAACGACACCGCTGGTTCTGCTCACACTGCCCTACCCTGTGCTCTGACCTCTTTCTCCCCTCTCTCTCCAGATGAAATCTCGCTTCTTGTGACGGCCGGCCGCCCAACAACCTGCCCGCTCGACCCTATCCCCTCCTCTCTTCTCCAGACCATTTCCGGGGACCTTCTCCCTTACCTCACCTCGCTCATCAACTCATCCCTGACCGCTGGCTACGTCCCTTCCGTCTTCAAGAGAGCGAGAGTTGCACCCCTTCTGAAAAAACCTACACTCGATCCCTCCGATGTCAACAACTACAGACCAGTATCCCTTCTTTCTTTTCTCTCCAAAACTCTTGAACGTGCCGTCCTTGGCCAGCTCTCCCGCTATCTCTCTCAGAATGACCTTCTTGATCCAAATCAGTCAGGTTTCAAGACTAGTCATTCAACTGAGACTGCTCTTCTCTGCATCACGGAGGCGCTCCGCACTGCTAAAGCTAACTCTCTCTCCTCTGCTCTCATCCTTCTAGACCTATCGGCTGCCTTCGATACTGTGAACCATCAGATCCTCCTCTCCACCCTCTCCGAGTTGGGCATCTCCGCGCGGCCCACGCTTGGATTGCGTCCTACCTGACAGGTCGCTCCTACCAGGTGGCGTGGCGAGAATCTGTCTCCTCGCCACGCGCTCTCACCACTGGTTTCCCCCAGGGCTCTGTTCTAGGCCCTCTCCTATTCTCGCTATACACCAAGTCACTTGGCTCTGTCATAACCTCACATGGTCTCTCCTATCATTGCTATGCAGACGACACACAATTAATCTTCTCCTTTCCCCCTTCTGATGACCAGGTGGCGAATCGCATCTCTGCATGTCTGGCAGACATATCAGTGTGGATGACGGATCACCACCTCAAGCTGAACCTCGGCAAGACGGAGCTGCTCTTCCTCCCGGGGAAGGACTGCCCGTTCCATGATCTCGCCATCACGGTTGACAACTCCATTGTGTCCTCCTCCCAGAGCGCTAAGAACCTTGGCGTGATCCTGGACAACACCCTGTCGTTCTCAACCAACATCATGGCGGTGGCCCGTTCCTGTAGGTTCATGCTCTACAACATCCGCAGAGTACGACCCTGCCTCACACAGGAAGCGGCGCAGGTCCTAATCCAGGCACTTGTCATCTCCCGTCTGGATTACTGCAACTCGCTGTTGGCTGGGCTCCCTGCCTGTGCCATTAAACCCCTACAACTCATCCAGAACGCCGCAGCCCGTCTGGTGTTCAACCTTCCCAAGTCCTCTCACGTCACCCCGCTCCTCCGCTCTCTCCACTGGCTTCCAGTTGAAGCTCGCATCCGCTACAAGACCATGGTGCTTGCCTACGGAGCTGTGAGGGGAACGGCACCGCAGTACCTCCAGGCTCTGATCAGGCCCTACACCCAAGCAAGGGCACTGCGTTCATCCACCTCTGGCCTGCTCGCCTCCCTACCATTGAGGAAGTACAGTTCCCGCTCAGCCCAGTCAAAACTGTTCGCTGCTCTGGCCCCCAATGGTGGAACAAACTCCCTCACGACGCCAGGACAGCGGAGTCAATCACCACCTTCCGGAGACACCTGAAACCCCACCTCTTCAAGGAATACCTAGGATAGGATAAGTAATCCTTCTCACCACCCCCCCTTAATGATTTAGATGCACTATTGTAAAGTGGCTGTTCCACTGGATGTCAGAAGGTGAATTCACCAATTTGTAAGTCGCTCTGGATAAGAGCGTCTGCTAAATGACTTAAATGTAAATGTAAATGTAAGGTAGAAAAGCTTTAAAAAAACACATTCCAAACAACCGGTTATGGTCAATAATCATTCATTTGTGTCGATACCGTACATGTTGAGTGCCCTTCTCTATAAGCGTGCTGAAAGTCTGTTGTTAATTAGTTTACAGAGAAATAGCACTCTATTTGGTCAAACACACGCAAGCTGATAAGTCTGCTGTTAGAACCAGTGACTTTAGCTTCCCTCCAGCCCTGAGGACAAAGACTTTCCGCTCGGCTCAGATAAACCTTGTGACAGACAGGAGTGGCAATAGAGTCAGCAACCATCCTCAGTGTCTTTCCATCTACGTTGTCAATGCCAGGAGGTTTGTCATTATTGATCAATAATAATTTTCTCAAGTCTCCCATACTTACTTTACAATATTCAACTTTCAATGCTTTTCTTACATTATTTGTTTTTCCTTTTATGCATGAGTACAATGGCTCACTGTTGGCATTTCCTGCCTAAGTTTGCCCACAATGAAATAATCATTAAGATAATTGGCCACATCAAATGGTTATGTGATGAATAAACAATCTGATTCAATGAAAGATGGAGTTGAACTGGTCTTTCTGCCCATAATATATTTTAAAGTAGTTAACATAATTCTTTATATCATTGATCTTGGCTTCATAAAACAGTTTATTCTTCTTTTTGTTGAGTTTAGTCACATTTCTCAATTTGCCAGTCAGATGTGCAACCAGACTTATTGGCCACTCCTTTTGCCCCATCTCTTTCAACCATACACTTTTCCAATTCCTCATCAATCCATGGAGCCTTAACAGTTCTAACAGTCAGTTTCTTAACAGGTGCATGTTTATCAATAATTGGAAGAAGCAATTTCATAAATTCATCAAGTGCAGCGTCTGGATGCTCCTCATTAATTACATCAGACCAACAAATATTTTTAACATCATCCACACAAGAGTCACAACAAACTCTTTTGTATGATCTCTTACACACTATTTTAGGCCCAGCTTTAGGAACTTTGGCTTTCCTGTATATAGCCACTATATTTTGATCACTGCATCCAATGGGTACAGATACAGCTTCAGAACAAAGTTCTACAGTATTAGTAAAAATGTGATCAATACATGTTAATGATCTTGTCCCTATAATGTTTGTAAACATCCTGGTAGGTTGATTAATAACTTGAACCAGATTACAGGCACTGGTTACACTGAGAAGTTTTCTCTTGAGAGGACTGTCAATATTCAGGTCCCCAAGAAAGTAGAACTCTCTGTTTACATCACATACATTATCAAGCATTTCACACATATTATTTAGATTCCCCACTGTTATCAAAAAAAAGCAACCAAAGCAAGAGAAAAACATATACATTCCATTAATCAGTTGGTGTGTGTAAGTGTGTTTGTGTGACTGTGTGTGTGTGTGCGCTGCGGGGTCAATGCTACAAACCCATGGGCTCTCTCATCCCTTCCAAGCTTTTGGGAGGGATGGTGGACAATGAGCCTGTCATATTGGACGTAAGCATAGTCCCCACGGGCTTTGGCAGGTCCCAGGTCTCAGCGTGGCAAACTCGGGCAGCGTGGCAAACTCGGGCAGCGTGGCAAACTCTTGTCAATCTGACTACTGTCTACACAACAAGCAATAGCGACTAGTTGAGCTATAGACAAATCTGAGACCAAGCTAGTTTAGCTAAAGGACAGATTTGGAACGGGGCTAGGAGCAAAGCTCTGCTCTGGAAGGTCCCATGCACATACAGCTTAGACTAGAATTACATTTCCAGTTTCCAAAATAGATTTGTTTAAAAAAAGTTAATTTCAAACATGGGGAGATAATTTAACGGCAGATTAGTACATGCAGTTGTCAGACAACAGTCTTGAATTGGTCATATGATATTCTGAGATCATAGGATTTTCCAACACGATAGATACTTTATCTCCGTCTCATGGTTATGATCTGTTCCATATGAATTATGGCACACCAGTATTTACATTGTTTTTTAAAACTTATACTATAGGTTCATGTATGGAATTGGCAACAAGGCACTGTTAATGCCCAGGGTAGTGCTACTGGCCGGCGCTACCGATGTCAGGCTACTGGCCAGCGCTATCTGTGTGTTCGATTTTAGACACTGGTCAGCAACGGGTGTGGCTGAAATAGCCAAATCCACTAATTTGAAGGGGTGTCCGCATACTTTTGCATATATAGTGTAGGTAATATTTAGCTAACAAATGTAGGCTTGTTTTATTTTTATTTTACCTTTATTTAACTAGGCAAGTCAGTTAAGAACAAATTCTTATTTTCGATGACGGCCTAGGAACAGTGGGTTAACAAACGACAGATTCGTACCTTGTCAGCTCGGGGATTTGAACTTGCAACCTTTCGGTTACTAGTCCAACACTCTAACCACTAGGCTACCCTGCCGCCCCAGTAGAAATAGCATAAATAACTGCATATAATAGTTGACTATAAAGGGAAATACATGGAAATCTTCCGTTTGATGTATTTGATAACATTCCACCTATTCCGCTCCAGCCATTACCACAAGCCCGTCCTCCCAAATAAAAAGGTACCACCATCCTCCTCTGGTAGAAGTGCTCAAAAAGGGACTTTTTGGACCTCAATGTCCAAATAGAGAAAAGGTTCTCAAAGATCATATAGGGGCTCAAAGTTTACCTATTTTCCATACCCCACCATACAATGAGACATCCATGTCTTCATCATTGGAAAAAAATAACGGTTGAGATTGACAACATATTAAAGCTTAACTATTTTTAAATGTTGTTTACTAAAAATTGTCATTTTTTTACCTATTAAAACATCAATTCTCTAAATATCTGTAAACTGATTTTTTTTCCTCTCAATTTTATACACCTGTCAGCAACGGGTGTGGCTGAAATGACAGAATCCACTAATTTGAATGGGTGTCCACATACTTTTGCATATATAGTGTAGGTCACATTTAGCTAATAAATGTGGGCTTGTTTTACAGTAGAGTGGGTCTTTGTCTTCATTCAATTCATTACTAGGTCCCTTCCACAGCCTCTTTCACAGTAGTCTGGGGCAAGCTTTGGCATGGTTATTGGAGCTGTTCTCCTACTATGAACCGTGTTGTGTTGTCTCACGTTTGGTAATGTAGATCTCTGTTCCCTCAGCCTTCTGCTTGCCATAGTCGAACACCTTCCTCTTCTTAGCTGGTACGTGCTGACAGATGGGGGGGGGTGTATGTTTCTTCTACAGGGGGACAAAGAAAGTGGCAAGGAGGTTTAAACCTAAATACAAGCATGCAACTGGTACAGTGTGTGTGTGTACTTGTTTTTCTACCTGATCTGGGCCCCAGTGTCCAAACAAATTCACCCGAATATCTTGACAAGGTAAGAAAACAACAACTTTTTTGAAAAGTCAGGACTTATTTTAATGTCCTGAATTTGTTCAAATGCTATTTTAAGCTCAAGGGTTACGTTTAGGGTTAAGCTAATGGTTAGGTGTAGGGAAAATACGATTTTTAATGGTCAAATGTTTTTAACTCCCCAAAAACTGGTGAAATTTCACAAAAATAGAGCTGCGTGTGTGTACGTTGATACAGTACAAAATACCCCTGACTAATCTGTGGAGGGAGTCACACCTCAGTCAGCAATACAGCAACACAATGACTAGCAGCTGCTGCTGACTCTGTCCTCCATCTGATGACAACTGCTGTGGAAATTGGCACCAAAACACAGATAGTGGTCATTATTTCATCACCGCCTCCCTTCTTTTTTTAGCTACTGTAAACATGGCTACTTAACCTCATCAGTGTTTGGTAAGCCTATCAAAACATCATCAATGTTTTACTCTGCTGCAGAGGGAAGGGTGTAATTATGAAGCCTGGGGGGGGATGTGTATATCAGTGAGACAGCTGTGGCTCATCAGAGAAAGCAACGTGAATCTGTACACAAATCTGTGTGTTTGTGTCTTCCCAGGACTGTCGTGTAGAAGGTGCTTCCATAGATCTTACAAGGGATCAGCTCTCCATTGGATTGCAGAGCCTCCTCCACATCTATACAGGAAGGAATGGATGGGGTGTTTCGACCTTCTGTACATCACAATGTCATTTGTCGGTTTATGTGAAATGTATTTTTAGCTAATTCCTCAGTCTGCAACATCACAAGCTAAATGTACTCAAGTAACAAACACTCTAATACACTGGTTCAAAACAGCATAAATAACTGCATAGAATAGTTGACTATAAAGGGGAAATACATGGAAATCTTCCGTTTGATGTATTGGATAACATTCCACCTATTCCGCTCCAGCCATTACCACGAGCCCGTCCTCCCAAATAAAAAGGTACCACCATCCTCCTCTGGTAGAAGTGCTCAAAAAGGGACTTTTTGGACCTCAATGTCCAAATAGAGAAAAGGTTCTAAAAGATCATATAGGGGCTCAAAGTTCACCTATTTTCCATACCCCACCATACAATGAGACATCCATGTCTTAATCATTGGAAAAAAATAACGGTTGAGATTGACAACATATTAAAGCTTAACTATTTTTAAATGTTGTTTACTAAAAATGGTCATTTTTTAACCTATTAAAACATCAATTCTCTAAATATCTCTAAACTGATTTTTTTTTCTCTCAATTTTATACACCTGTCAGCAACGGGTGTGGCTGAAATGACAGAATCCACTAATTTGAATGGGTGTCCACATACTTTTGCATATATAGTGTAGGTCACATTTAGCTAATAAATGTGGGCTTGTTTTACAGTAGAGTGGGTCTTTGTCTTCATTCAATTCATTACTAGGTCCCTTCCACAGCCTCTTTCACAGTAGTCTGGGGCAAGCTTTGGCATGGTTATTGGAGCTGTTCTCCTACTATGAACCGTGTTGTGTTGTCTCACGTTTGGTAATGTAGTTCTCTGTTCCCTCAGCCTTCTGCTTGCCATAGTCGAACACCTTCCTCTTCTTAGCTGGTACCTGCTGACAGATGGGGGGGGGGGGTGTATGTTTCTTCTACAGGGGGACAAAGAAAGTGGCAAGGAGGTTTAAACCTAAATACAAGCATGCAACTGGTACAGTGTGTGTGTGTACTTGTTTTTCTACCTTTTCTGGGCCCCAGTGTCCAAACAAATTCACCCGAATATCTTGACAAGGTAAGAAAACAACAACTTTTTTGAAAAGTCAGGACTTATTTTAATGTCCTGAATTTGTTCAAATGCTATTTTAAGCTCAAGGGTTACGTTTAGGGTTAAGCTAATGGTTAGGTGTAGGGAAAATACGATTTTTAATGGTCAAATGTTTTTAACTCCCCAAAAACTGGTGAAATTTCACAAAAATAGAGCTGCGTGTGTGTACGTTGATACAGTACAAAATACCCCTGACTAATCTGTGGAGGGAGTCACACCTTAACTCAGTCAGCAATACAGCAACACAATGACTAGCAGCTGTTGCTGACTCTGTCCTCCATCTGATGACAACTGCTGTGGAAATTGGCACCAAAACACAGATAGTGGTCATTATTTCATCACCGCCTCCCTTCTTTTTTTTTAGCTACTGTAAACATGGCTACTTAACCTCATCAGTGTTTGGTAAGCCTATCAAAACATCATCAATGTTTTACTCTGCTGCAGAGGGAAGGGTGTAATTATGAAGCCTGGGGGGATGTGTATATCAGTGAGACAGCTGTGGCTCATCAGAGAAAGCAACGTGAATCTGTACACAAATCTGTGTGTTTGTGTCTTCCCAGGACTGTCGTGTAGAAGGTGCTTCCATAGATCTTACAAGGGATCAGCTCTCCATTGGATTGCAGAGCCTCCTCCACATCTATACAGGAAGGAATGGATGGGGTGTTTCGACCTTCTGTACATCACAATGTCATTTGTCGGTTTATGTGAAATGTATTTTTAGCTAATTCCTCAGTCTGCAACATCACAAGCTAAATGTACTCAAGTAACAAACACTCTAATACACTGGTTCAAAACAGCATAAATAACTGCATAGAATAGTTGACTATAAAGGGGAAATACATGGAAATCTTCCGTTTGATGTATTGGATAACATTCCACCTATTCCGCTCCAGCCATTACCACGAGCCCGTCCTCCCAAATAAAAAGGTACCACCATCCTCCTCTGGTAGAAGTGCTCAAAAAGGGACTTTTTGGACCTCAATGTCCAAATAGAGAAAAGGTTCTAAAAGATCATATAGGGGCTCAAAGTTCACCTATTTTCCATACCCCACCATACAATGAGACATCCATGTCTTAATCATTGGAAAAAAATAACGGTTGAGATTGACAACATATTAAAGCTTAACTATTTTAAAAATGTTTAATAAAAATTGACTTTTTTTTAACCTATTAAACGTCAATTATCTAAAAACACCCATTTTTTCCCTCCATATATTTGCCTAGCCTATGTTGTAGCTTAGACCCTATTTGATATCATCTGAGGTTTTTGTGTTGTGCCTGTCATCAGTTGAGACACAATGAAGGTAGAAGTTAGGGATTCATTTGGTTTAGAATTTTATTTTCATGATAGTACAGAATTGGGCAGATCATGATTGAGCGTACATTCCAGCACAGTAGGTAGCAGCATGCACTTAAAATATTTTTGGCGGACCACTATGACACCATAGAAGAAGGCATTCAAAGGTGGGTGGACCGCGGCCATCTTTGTGGTATTAATTAGAAGTGACAATTTCAGTTCAATTTCAATTTCATGCACCAGTTAAACTGAGGTTGTTGGAAGGGATAGGTCCATTTTATGAAATCTGTTTCAATGATTAAAATGACACCTACCCTGTATTCAAGAGCTTGTTGTGTTTCAACCGAAGGCAGGCACAACAAACACATTAGATGAGGTTCTAAGCTACAAAATGTGCTTATATGAAGAAAAAAAAATAGTTTTGAGAATTGAGATTAAAGTCAAACATTTTAAAGCTTTTTTTCAAGAAATTATAAAATAGTTTTGCAACCCCGTTTGTAATCTTTAAAGTATATCAAACTAAACTGTTTATCTTTTCCTGTGATGATGACATGGATGTCTCATGGTCTGAAAAATAGGTCAACATTGAGCACCTTTATACATGTAGGTTAAACCAGGCCCATTTTTAGGCTCTTGTTTTGGTCGTGAGATGGAATAACCTTTTATCTTGGCCAGGTCGCAGTTGTAAATGAAAATTTGTTCTCAACTGGCCTACCTGTTTATTAAATAAAGGTGAAAAAAAATAAAAAAATAAAAACCTACCAGTAGATCAATGTTGGCTTGAAGTTTAGCATGAGGCTGCCATTCTAAGCATACATTACGTCCTTTGCTCAAGCGCTGTAGCCAACATGTAAGGCTATCAACTATTCAAATTAATGTAAATGCCTTCATTACGAACAACCAGTGCCACCAATGTTATCATAACACCCTAGCTCGTCATAGACTAGTCCGCCCTGTTTTTTTGGCTTGACACACCAAAGAAAAGAGAATTCCTGAAAAACAACACAAAAAACGACATTTATTAAACAGTAAAGTCGATAACTGGTTAAGTCATCAATTGATTAATTACCAGCGTTAAACGTCTTACCCTTAAAACCCACCATCTCGCTTGTCTGTGTCGTTTGCTGCTGTTGCAGGAAATTAAGGTAGGTAACAACAACAGACTTTGGCTTTCCCAAACTCGGTCCTGCTTCTTGGCTGTGCCGGTCAGTATCAATTAAATGTCAATTTATGGGCTTTATTGGACACGGGAAACATGTTTACATTGCCAAAGCAAGTGAAATGGATAAACAAATGTGAAATAAACCATTTAAAAAAAGATTTGTAAGCATTACACTGACTGCTCAGGCGTGCTTTCTTTGACACACACAATCTGTAGTGTTTCATTCCTAATAGTAGGCCTATAAGATTTTTTATCTGATATCGAGTCGTGTTGGAACAATTATTAGGCTAAGAAATAAAAAATAACGTAATTGAATGACATTTATTAAAATACATCTTCCATTTAGCAGCCTAATTGAACACACGAGCCAGTGCACAGAGCCGTGCCCAACCGCCTAGCGCTCAGACGTCATGCCCACGTGCGCCAGAAGAGGTCCAGTTGCATCTGTAGATGCGACAGAAAACAAATGACCGCTTATGTCGCTGTGTGATTAACCGTGCAAAGCAGCTTGTTTGGAAGTCCTCAACACACACAGGGTAAGATTTAATAACGTGCCAAGTTTCGGTGTATGTAATCGGTTTAAATGGTGCCGCTTTCGACAGCCTCAAAGGCTGTCAAACTACAGATTGCAGAGAAGTATGTCAATATTTACCGATATTTTCTGGTGTTTTCATTTAGGCCGGTTGAAACTCGTCCCCTTGTTTTGCAAATGATACATCGCCACAAATGTGATTACAGTGTTGCCATACAGTGAACGTTAATGCTAATTAGTACGGTTACATGCACACAATAATGCGATTGTGGATAATCAGATTAATAAGAGTTCGATTAAAACGTGTACATGCTTTGCAAGAACGATTTCCATAATAATCCCGTTTACAGATGAAATCAGGCTACATAATGGCGCTCTAAAATGGAGAACATCGCCAGTCAAAATAAACGCGCTTTCTACCACAGCGAACATGTTCGGACATTAAAGTTCATATGTGAAAACTACTTCTAAAAGACGCATACATTGTTGTTCAGAACACAATTCACTCGCGTTAGAGGGAGGCTCGCTCGGCTGGTACTAGCACATTCGCAGGTAGAATGCGACACTGGGACGCCGATTAAGGTGTTTACATGTTCTAATAGTTAAAGATTGCTCAGAAAAACAGGTTTTTTAATCGGCAATATTGACCTTGTGCCGATTAAGATAAACAGAGTATGGTGTTTACATGATTGGTTTAATCTACCTACTGCCTTAATCCGTTTAATATTTAATTATGTGTGTGCATGTAAACGTTGTAACAACAAAATCCACTCACTGTCGCGCTCTAGTCCACATTCGTTCAAATTGAATTAGAGAAATATCGTAATGGGGGGGATTACCATGCCTTTCATCAGGGCCGGTCCTGGCTTTTCTGCTACCCTAGGTGAGACCAAAAAAAAAATGCAGTCCCTACAAGAGTAGTGACAGTAAGCAAAATTGCATTGTCAATATGTCTAAAATACGTATTTTTCCAAATATTGAAGTTATTCAATTTAGGTTCTGAGTGGAAGGTGAAAATGTGTATTTTCCGGAAGTTGATCCCAGCTTCGTTTTTGGTTCTGAATGAAAGTTGAAAATATGCCATTTTTAGACCTCTGTGGTTGGGCCAAAACAAGGCTGGTCCAGACAAACCAAAATCTGATTGGTTTGGACTGAACCAAAAAAAACAAGTCCAGTCCAGACAAAAGGCGTCAACATCGGTCTGTGCTTACTGAGGTATAGCCTACAGCGGGGATGGAGACACTCCAGTCCTTGGGGGGAGGGTGTCACACTTTTTCCCCTTCCCTAATCAACACAGGCTGATGAGACTAATTGTATTCTAAACTGAGGATCATTATTAGTTCACTGTTGCTGTCAGATGTGACACCAATCAGGACAGAGGACTGGAGTTGTGCATCCCTGGCCTGTAACAACACCCCAAAAAAAGATGGCCGGTCCGGACAGGACCAGAAAAGATGGCCGGACAGGACAGGACCAAAAAAGATGGCCGGTCCGGACAGGACCAAAAAAGATGGCCGGTCCGGACAGGACCAGAAAAGATGGCGGGTCCGGACAGGACCAGAAAAGATGGCGGGTCCGGACAGGACCAGAAAAGATGGCCGGTCCGGACAGGACCAGAAAAGATGGCGGGTCCGGACAGGACCAGAAAAGATGGCCGGTCCGGACAGGACCAGAAAAGATGGCCGGTCCGGACAGGACCAGAAAAGATGGCAGGTCCGGACAGGACCAGAAAAGATGGCCGGTCCGGACAGGACCAGAAAAGATGGCCGGTCCGGACAGGACCAGAAAAGATGGCCGGTCCGGACAGGACCAGAAAAGATGGCCGGTCCGGACAGGACCAGAGAAGATGGCCGGTCCGGACAGGACCAGAGAAGATGGCCGGTCCGGACAGGACCAGAGAAGATGGCCGGTCCGGACAGGACCAGAGAAGATGGCCGGTCCGGACAGGACCAGAGAAGATGGCCGGTCCGGACAGGACCAGAGAAGATGGCCGGACCGGACAGGACCAGAGAAGATGGCCGGTCCGGACAGGACCAGAGAAGATGGTCGGACAGGACAGGACCAGAAAAGATGGCCGGACAGGACAGGACCAAATAAGGATATCCAAAAGACGTGCGACAGTGCTTACTAGGGTGTAGCCTCCCATGTCGCACCCCCAATGACATTAATGAATGGGGTGGGCCCACAATTTGTAAAACAGACCTTTGCATTGGCTTTATTGCTCCTTATTACATTTACATTACATTTAAGTCATTTAGCAGACGCTCTTATCCAGAGCGACTTACAAATTGGTTCCTGTGACTAATCAATTGGTCTATTTAAGTGCTAAATATCAGCTTCCCAACTTCATCGGGAGTTATCCTGAGCCTATTTGCAATGTGTTTACACAGCGGGTAATGCAGATGTAGTTTCTTCTTTCGCTATGATCAGCTTGTCAAAAATATACAGATACAAACTTGAAGCCACTGATCATGACAATGCGGTGGAACTCCTGGACAACGGTTGTGATGGTCCATTCCATATGGTCCATTAGATATGGTCCATTTACTTTGACCTGTCCTGTTTTTATATTGTTTTGTTAACATGACTGCGCGCCGTTTAGGTAAGGCTATTTGATCAGAGAAACCTGCATGATGTATCCTAAAAAGCTTCTATCTCATTACATTGTCATACATTTTATCTCCAGCCTGTAGGCTACAGAAAAGGCCTCATCCTCTTTATTCCATATCTGCTACATGATTTATGTTAGATATTTTTTATTTTTTGGTGGGGGTGGAATGTTGGTCGAGTGCCACAGCCATCCGTCTCCCCAACAGCACCCTGGAGAGGTGCGCTGCGATTGGACAAGATAAATATTTAGCGACCCTGTCTTCGACAAAGTGGGCACTGCTTATCACAGGGCAGCATCAGCACTCACCTAAAAAGCCCATATGCCACTGGTTGAGAGAAGTTGTCATTGTTTTGGGGCAGAAATATGTGAGGTTTGATGTGTTGTTGGAGGTGCGTGTCGGCCAGTTAAGCTTAGATTATGCCGCCCTTGTAAATCTGCCTCCATAGGCCTAATGAGCAGGTCGGGTCATGTTTCATATCCAGCTAGATTTGTCCTTAAAGACTTTCACTGGATGGAACCAATCTGTTCCTTCATATTGTGTCACATTCAAAGCTAAATGGTGAATAGCTTATGTTCATCAGTTATGGCCATTTTAAGATATACATTTTGAAGGATTTGTGTTTTACACAATTCAATTGTTAAATTATTTAGCTATTGACAGTTTGTCTGAAGGCTATATTAGGAAGGCTGTTGCCCTTAATGTGGAAGGGTTGGCACATGCTTCAGCACAGGGACATGCTTTGGCATGCTGCTCACACACACACAACCACATGGCTGTTGGCCTACGGACGGTTGACACGTAAGTCACAGTACAGAGACATGCTCTGGCATCTTGCAAATAGCATGTGTTGTGGTAATAACAGCACATTTTTCAGTCAGTAAATGGGGAAAACCCACGAATACAAAGAAATATCATAGTCAAATCAAATTATATTGGTCACATGCAGATGTTATTGCGGGTGTAGCGAAATGCTTGTGTTCCTTGCTCCAGCACTGCAGTAGGATCTAACAACAATACACACACATCTAAAAGTAAAAGAATGGAATTCATTTGTGCGCTTCACAAAATAGATGGCATCATGAGGGAGGGAAATTATGTGAATATATTGAAGCAACATCTCAAGACATCAGTCAGGAAGTTAAAGCTTGGTCGCAAATGGGTCTTCCAAGCATACTTCCAAAGTTGTGACAAAATGGCTTAAGGACAACAATGTCCAGGTATTGGAGTGGCCATCACAAAGCCCTGACCTCAATCCTATAGATACATTGTGGGCAGAACTGAAAAAGCGTGTGCGAGCAAGGAGGCCTACAAACCTTTACACCAGCTCTGTCAGAAGGAATGGGCCAAAATTCACCCAACCTATTTAATGGCAATGCTACCAAATACTAATTGAGTATATGTAAACTTCTGACCCACTGGGAATGTGATGAAAGAAATAAAATCTGAAATAAATGATTAACTCTACTACATTTCACATTCTTAAAATAAAGTGGTGATACTAACTGACCTAAGACATGGAATCTTTACTAGGATTAAATGTCAGGAATTGTGAAAAACTGAGTTTAAATGTAGTTGGCTAAGGTGTATGTAAACTTCCAGCTTCAACCGTAGATACAGTGACGGTTTTGAATGCAGAAAAACATGTAAAGCTGTTCAAAAGGGAAGATGGTGATGTCACTGACTGAGTGTGTTTGTAGGGACTGGGTTCTCTGAGTGATAACCAAAAGGCCGGTGAGGCTTTTTCTCTGGCTGCAGCAGTGGTGCATGGGTAAAATATATACTGTGGTATATAGGCCTAAAGCCGAGACAATAAGAAGACACAGTGGCAGAATAAATTCAACCACACCTTTTTGTTTCATCACAAACCGGAGAGCAACCTTTGTCCGGTGACACAAAGCATATAGCATGTAACAAACAGTTAATGTTTCCCACCTTTTTGGACTACTAAACAACTATTGATTCAAAGTCAACATTTCACCATCTAATCAACTATGCTTAGTCTAATACAGTGACAACTAAAAGATGCACTTCAGTAAAATCATGGATAACGCACAGTCTGGTACTTACTTCCTTTCTGGTCCTCTTACTTCCATTTTGGTCCTTTTTAATTCCATTCAACGTAAGCTAAATATGCTGTCTGTCCATGGTACTGATTTCTGTGTGTGCAAGTAGAAAAACCATGGTGACTCACCCTACTTGTAGAGAATAGCCAATGTCATCCTCCTTTCATGTTGCCTGAACAGTCTGCCACGCTTTTAGTTTTTGTTGTCCTAGGCTACCTGGCTAAAATGCTTGCTCGCTAGCCTAACTTCCTTTCATGGGCAACGCGATGTGCCAGGCCAACTCCATGTTGAACTTCCATCCTCTCAGGCCAGGGGCACAATGTATGAATTTATAGTTGGTTCACAATCGCCATTATAATCATTGGCCAGTATGGAGTATTTAGTAAAACCTCAAGTCCAAATCCCTATCTCCATTCATGGCTAATATAGGAAAGGGATGATGTTTAGCTAGCCACCGGAGGACAATGACACAACAAAAAAAAAATTCTGTCAATGATTATTATTATTTTTACTGTGATGTGATTGGTGTGAAGCCAAATCCAAACCAGCTTCCCTTGACACTTCCCTTTTTTTTTTTTTTTTTTTTTTTTTTTTTTTTTTTTTTTTTTTTTTTGGTGTGCCAGGACCATTCACAGCTGAGCTCACTGTTTCGCTCAAAGCTGATTGGCTATTATTTTATACATTTAAAACATATATATTGTTATCAAGGGAGGCCAACTGCTCACTGGCTTCCCTTGCATTCAATACTATGGGTGGCAACAATGTCATACTCTTTTTGACCAGAAAGCATGTATGGGCTCCACATACAGAGACAGAGGGGTGTTGTTTTCGAAGCCTGGTTTCTCTTGGCATCTATGAATACTCACCACTGTCTGGCTCCCCTCAGCAGATGGCTGTTGTAGGGCAGGATTCCCCACTGTCTGGCTCCCCTCAGCAGGTGGCTGTTGTAGGGCAGGATTCCCCACTGTCTGGCTCCCCTCAGCAGATGGATGGATTCCCCACTGTCTGGCTCCCCTGATGGCTGTTGTAGGGCAGGATTCCCCACTGTCTGGCTCCCCTCAGCAGATGGCTGTTGTAGGGCAGGATTCCCCACTGTCTGGCTCCCCTCAGCAGGTGGCTGTTGTAGGGCAGGATTCCCCACTGTCTGGCTCCCCTCAGCAGATGGCTGTTGTAGGGCAGGATTCCCCACTGTCTGGCTCCCCTCAGCAGATGGCTGTTGTAGGGCAGGATTCCCCACTGTCTGGCTCCCCTCAGCAGATGGCTGTTGTAGGGCAGGATTCCCCACTGTCTGGCTCCCCTCAGCAGATGGCTGTTGTAGGGCAGGATTCCCCACTGTCTGGCTCCCCTCTGCAGATGGCTGTTGTAGGGCAGGATTCCCCACTGTCTGGCTCCCCTCTGCAGATGGCTGTTGTAGGGCAGGATTCCCCACTGTCTGGCTCCCCTCTGCAGATGGCTGTTGTAGGGCAGGATTCCCCACTGTCTGGCTCCCCTCAGCAGATGGCTGTTGTCGGGCAGGATTCACCACTGTCTGGCTCCCCTCAGCAGATGGCTGTTGTCGGGCAGGATTCCCCAACTGGCGGGCCGCTGGTGTTTTTTATTTCCCCCCACGCCCAAGTTTTCTAAGCCCCGCCCCCAAAAAAACCAACACGTATTAACTGTTGGACATAAGACTTAAAAACACCCAACCATCCACTCAAGAAAAAATAGTCCCGGGCTGAATCTAGTTGTTGATCCCTGGTCTAGGATGACTCCATGGTAACGGAATTACACTGATACTCAGTTTTGTATACCAAACAAAAACCAACTTTAACAAGCATACAACTCTATGCACAAGGACGACTTTAAGATTGTCCACTGACAATTGTACAAAAAAAACACATTTACAGGAAAAACTAAGCCGATACAAAGTTTGGTAGCAGAATAGAACAGAGATGTTTACTTTAATTCTGTTAACGAACTTTGCATCTGCAGGAAATGTTTAATGTTTTCTTACTCTCTGTGTAAATTGTTCGAAGTCGTCATTAAAATTTTTAATCAATGTTTTTTTGTTTGGCTTCCATTTTAAAGTGAACACACACACACACACACACACACTGAGAGGGTGTGTTTGCATTTATAATGTGTGTTCTCCCAGGTCCTGCTATGTTGAGGTGTGTCAGCTATGACTGATGTGGAGGCGACATATGAAGACTTCATCGCTTCGCGGCGGACCGGCCGACGGAACGCCGTACACGATATCCCACAATCCCCTGAGGCACAGGGACCCAGCGACCTGTCACAGGACCTGGCACAGCTCAACATCAACAAGTCAGGTCAGAGCATTGGACACACACACACATATTCACACCGGCACACACGTAGACATACACACGCACCGACACCGGCACACACACACGCACCGACACACAGACTCAACTGCCCTTCTGCTCTCCTCTCTCTCTCTCAGGTGAAAGAGAGGATGCTGAAAAGAGCAAGACCCTGTCGGAGTCTTCATCCACACCAGAAGAGGGAGGTAAAGAGTTGGGGAGCTAGCAGACGACCTGGACCAAAACCACTGCTCTTTTTCCAAGCTTCTGATCTGTGAACTTGTAGACCTTCTACCAGTAGAGCTTCCCAACCTGCTCTCAGAACTCTGCCCTGAGCCAATAACATGAGTTGTTGGCGTTACCGAGGCAGTCACAGCACGCCGAGTCCTCTGTGCTGGTCCTCCTCCCAACAGTCTTAAAAAGCTTCCTTTCCTTGCCTCCTTTCCTTCTAAACAACAGAAGCTGAAATTAAAACAAGCCCATTCCGATTCTGCTCTTTCTCCCTGAAGTTTATATAGTGGAAGGAACGAAATTCATGGGAAAAACAGAGTTGGATTAATATGGTGTGGCTGATGAAGCAATATGGTAGTATCCTACCTAGTCCATTGACCATTCAGTGGCCCTTCCTAAAGGAAAGGAAATTAGGAAAGGTTGCCAATTAAGGTGATTTGTACATGGCTGAAGAAGTTTTCAACAGCGGAAGTGGAACATCCCTAACCACCCTTGGGGATTCACTATGGTTACCATCCTTAACACAGGACTGTCGCTCGGAACAATGAACAGTGGTTGGACACGGACTCCTGCTCTTTCTTCTCTGCCCTGATGCCATTGGCCCGGGCCCCCTGTCAATCATGTGAACATCCTTACAGGAACAACAACCCCCTTTTACTCTCTAAATGATTGAACCTTCATTTAACTAGGAGATATCCTGAGATTGAGAATCTATTTTACCAGAGACCTGGCAATTTAGGCTGTTGGAAACTAAAACATTATATAGATATATATATTGCCATGATATGATAATTGGAGACTCTGACGCTGAATCTTGGCCGTTAATTTCACTACACTGTTTTGCTAGTCTCCAACAGGTTGTTTCTTATGTGGCCTGCTAACTGATGTCCCCTCCACAGTGTGTGGCTGATCAGCATGTGTGTGCTGTCCCATGGTCATGTCCTGATGTCACTCACTGCACCAGGTATAATGAGTGATGTCTTTGTGTCTGTGTTCTATCACATGAGTTATTCATCCATTCTCAGTAAAGGATGCTTAGAGGGATAGTTCACCCCAAAATCAAAGTTGGTCAGATATTCTCCAATAATGAAACCGGGCCTAAATGCTACATGGCACAGTCCAATGCTAGTGGTACAGTCCAATGCTAGTGGCACAGTCCAATGCTAGTGGCACAGTCCAATGCTAGTGGTACAGTCCAATGCTAGTGGTACAGTCCAATGCTAGTGGTACAGTCCAATGCTACTGGTACAGTCCAATGCTACTGGTACAGTCCAATGCTGTTTATAATGAAAGCCTACTAGCTGTATGAACTCTACATTTAGTGTTTTCCATATGTATGTATTTATTTATTTATTAACTTAACAAGAGCACTAGTTTTGATGGTGAGACTGACATGCTGGCTGCAGGCCATTTGTTGATTTGTTTGTTTTGGATATACAAATAAAGACCATAATTGAAGTGAATCTGACTCGTTGAGAAGTGAATCTGACTCGTTGAGAAGTGAATCTGACTCGTTGAGAAGTGAATCTGACTCGTTGAGAAGTGAATCTGACTCGTTGAGAAGTGAATCTGACTCGTTGAGAAGTGAATCTGACTCGTTGAGAAGTGAATCTGACTCGTTGAGAAGTGACTATGAATTAGAGGCCGACCGATTTATGTTTTTTCAATGCCGATTGGAGGACCAAAAAAAGCCGATACTGATTGAACGGCGATTTTTAAAATTGTGTGTATATATATATATATATGGTTGAACCTTTTTTGTAATGAGATATATATATATATATATATTATTTTTGTAATAATGACAATTGCAACAATACTGAATGAACACTTTTTTTTATTTTAACTTAAATATAATACAAATGGGCTTTTGGATGGGTGTTCTTAAGGTGATTCCACAGGTTGGTGGTATGTTTTGATTGAGCCGTTGTTGACCTCATGCTGACATCTATCACAAATAAGACACCTTGCTTCCCCTGGTGCCAATTCCATGCTCTGCTTTTCTCTGCCATCTGTAAAACACACACACACACACACACACACACACACACACACACACACACAGCCCTGAAGTGACAATGATGCTGAAGAGTCTGCTTAGGAGACAAATACTCTCAACTGATTGAATACAAATAGAGTTTAAGTTACCTGTGATGAATGTTAAACTACTGTAATTTCTATATGCAAGGAAATCATATTTCAGTAATGGACATTGTAAGAATTGACTACCAAAGTGCGAGTCATAATTCCCATGACACCTTCTAGCAAAATCTGAAAAGCGGTTCCTTCATTTATTCCATAGGATATTTTTAGATTCACTTAAAATAAGGTCTGTGTTTCGTGTAGGCTTACACCACCTTGCCAATTTTATAACTGTGTAGATATCCATAGGACAAGGTAACTGATCAATATTGGCTAAATATAAGCGAATCAGTTTTTTTGTAGAGTGGATTTATGAAAATATTTTGACAAACGTTACCTTATCCTAGTGAGATTTACACGGGTATCAAAACGCAGAGGGGGTTTAAGCACGAAACACAGACCTTATTTGAAGTAGATCAAGACATTCTCTATGGAAGACATGAACGGTAAAATATTGAAGGAACCCCTTTCAAGTTCAGCCGCAAATTATTACAGAAATTATAATGCGTCGACTATTTCTCTCTAAACCATATACCTTTGACTATTACGAGCCTGCTGCTGCCTACCACCCCTCAGTCAGACTGCTCTATCAAATACGAGCCTTAGGTCAAATCCGGAAACAATCATCTCGAAAACAAAACGTTTATTCCGTTCTGTATTTTATCTAACGGGTGGCATCCATGAGTCTATATATTCCTGTTACATTGCACAACATTCAATGTTATGTCATAATTACGTAAAATTCTGGCAAGTTAGTTCGCAAAGAGCCAGGTGGCCCAAACTGTTGCATATACCCTGACTCTGCATGCAATGAACGCAAGAGAAGTGAAACAATTTCACCTGGTTAATATTGCCTGCAAACCTGGATTTATTTTAGCTATACGTGTGTATTGATTTTAAGGCATTGATGTTTATGGTTAAGTACACATTGGAGCAACGACAGTCGTTGATTGATTGTTTTTTATAAGATAAGTTTAATGCTAGCTAGCAACTTACCTTGGCTCACTGCATTCGCGTAACAGGCAGCCTCCTCGTGAGGCAGGTGATTAGAGAGTTGGACTAGTTAACTGTAAGGTTGCAAGATTGTATCCCCTGAGCTGACAAGGTAAAAATCTGTCCTGCCCCTGAACAAGGCAGTTAACCCAACGTTCCTAGGCCGTCATTGAAAATAAGAATGTGTTCTTAACTGACTTGCCTTGTTAAATAAAGATTAAATAAAGGTGTAAAAAAATACAAAACTAAATTGGCCATTCCGATTAAACCTCTACTATGAATCATTGGGAAAGGACTGGAGGGAGGTTATTCATGGGGGGGCTCCCTCTTGTGGACAAATTGGCTGTCATTCTGAAGATTCATTTTTATTTCATGTGATCATTTACATCTGTACCTAATTTTAAGGTAATCTGTGTTAGGTGAACTGAACCCTCATTATGTGGTGAAATTATTCCTTTAAAAAAATATCAAAAGGAACACTTAACATCTGTCAAATCATAGTCTAGAAGCAGATGAGCTGGTTCTTCTCTGGCCATGTTATGTTGTTTTGTTGTGGAGACCCTAGTGGGTCAAATGTAACGTGTCATTCCTGTTACCCATAGATCTAGAAATGTTTGAATAATTACAATATTTTTGTGAAGGTAACTTTCAAGTGCCCTTCCCTGTTGCACACAACCACCTTCCATTCCCCCTGTCACAAGGGGATAGACATAACCCAGTCAACAGTCAACCCTGTGACTTTACTTGGCACTTAATAGATGGGTTAGCTGACAACGTCACCAAAACGATGATGCGCGTGCTTCCATGGGGCAGAGGTCAGCCTGTTGTTGTGTTTCGGGATGTCCATTGCTAGCAAGAATGAGGAGAAACTGCCATGTGACTAATCATAAGTGGCGTGTTTAAGCTCAATTCATCTTGTTTATGATACCATGTTTTGATGGATTTCATGCCAATATGGCTAAAATTCGCTAGCTTGCATACCAATAACTAAGAATGTATTTGAGAGGCAAGTGCTCATAGTGCAAATGTATTTACGTTTTCAGTAAACATTCTAAGCCAACCCGGTCTGTTTCGCCCAATAGTTTCCCAAGCCTTGGTTTTGTTGCAAAACAACCAATAACTCTTAATAAAAACGTGTTTAAGTTGAACATGTGCTCTGTATCACAATGTTAAAGTAAGGTAAAAATCAAACATGTTTTTATTATTTTACAAAGTTACGCTACTCAAAGGGCACCCACTTGGTTGAATGAATGACCTATGTATGAATGGGGACGGTCCACACAAGGATGTGCATTTACAAATCCAAATCAGGAAAAATATGATGTACAAAAGAAAGTCTGGTATTTTTAGAATGCAGTTTATTGGTTAAAGAGATCGGGTTTCTTTAACACCAGAACTGCTCACGTCAGAAAGCTGAGTTCATTATAGCATGGTGGGGCGGCAGGAAGCCTAGTGGTTAGAGTGTTGGGCCAGTAACCAAAAGTTTGCTGGATCGAATCCCCGAGCTGACAAGGTAAAAAAATCTGTAATTCAGCCCCTGAACAAGGCAGTTAACCCACAGCTCCCCGGTAGGCCGTCATTATAAATGACTTGAAATTAACTGACTTGCCTAGTTAAATAAAAATGATGCTGCCCTCAAATAGGGAAGAGCAGGAGCCCACTGAAGGTCCTGGGGCATCAGAGACCCATGTCTTGGTGGAGATTCATGTAGACCACATCTCGTGCTTCAGCTCTAGCGACAAACCATTAGATATGTACACATCAACTTCGCCAGCAATGTGTTTCCTATTATACATAATATACAGGTCATTTTGGTACGGTTATACCAATCCAGAGGAGAAGCAGGAAACAATCAGCACTGTCTGTCACTCATAGACACTGTTAATAATGTTGGACTGTCGCTGGATTCAGTGTGTGTAGATTAGTAACGTTAGTTGGGTTGTGATTATTCTGCTGTAGGTCAATGTGATTCGTGTCCTGAGTCAGTCAAACCAACCGAGAATGCCATTGTGTCTGTAAACGTAAACACAGGAAAAACACAAGACAACATTAATGCTGTGCATTTAGAAAGTTACATTAGCAGTGTTCATAAAACCAGTTTACTAGTTCCCCACTGGGCAAAAACTGGTAGACTCAATGTTGTTTCCACATAATTTCAACCCCAAAAATCAATGTGATGACGTTGAATCAACGTGGAAAACGGAATGGAATTTGAAAAAAGTAATCATGTTGAAGTCATGTTTAGTTGAAAACTCAATCAAATGTCAATTAAAACTTGTCGTTGAACTGACGTCTGTGCCCAGTTGGTCTAGGCTGTGTTACCTGCAGTTTCTCTCTTCAGAACCTCCCCCTCCTCACTGGCACTCAATCTGGCCCCCAGCATAGTAGTTACAGAAAGCTAGAGATTAAACTGAACCTTGAGATAATGTTTCTTGGAGACATTACCTGTTTCCCCCGTCTCACCAGCTGTCACTCTACCATCCAGGGCTGAAATCACAGGAACAGATTCACAGCCTTAACAACTCAAAACAAAACTCAAATATGGGTTTCGACAGGATGAAAACATTATCTATCTGATTGGTTTGTTTCCTGTGTTATCTATCTGATTGGTTTATTACCTGTGTTACCTCTCTGATTGGTTTATTACCTGTGTTACCTCTCTGATTGGTTTATTACCTGTGTTACCTCTCTGATTGGTTTATTACCTGTGTTACCTCTCTGATTGGTTTGTTTCCTGTGTTACCTATCTGATTGGTTTATTACCTGTGTTACCTCTGATTGGTTTAGTACCTGTGTTACCTCTCTGATTGGTTTAGTACCTGTGTTACCTCTCTGATTGGTTTAGTACCTGTGTTACCTCTCTGATTGGTTTAGTACCTGTGTTACCTCTGATTGGTTTATTACCTGTGTTATCTATCTGATTGGTTTATTACCTGTGTTACCTCTCTGATTGGTTTAGTACCTGTGTTACCTCTCTGATTGGTTTAGTACCTGTGTTACCTCTCTGATTAGTTTAGTACCTGTGTTACCTCTGATTGGTTTAGTACCTGTGTTACCTCTCTGATTGGTTTAGTACCTGTGTTACCTCTGATTGGTTTAGTACCTGTGTTACCTCTCTCCAGGTCCTCCACCTTGTTTCTATGGAGCATTCTATGGAGCATTCTATGGAGCATTCTATGGAGCATTCTATGGAGCATTCTATGGAGCATTCTATGGAGCATTCTATGGAGCATTGTTTCTCTTCAGAAAGGATGTCATTTTTATGAGGCTGAGTCCCAGTGAAAGTTCTGGAATAATGCCAATGACATTATTTTGCACCATTCCTCTCCAGCTAGCAGACAGTGCAGGAGTTACCCCTGGTTACAACTGATTGGATAAGACCTAGCAGTGTGATATCCGCTCAACCTTTATCAGGATGTAGCTGTTATAGTTACTGTTGTTTAATGCTAGCATCTGCATGTAAAAAGGGAGTCAATGACCGACAGACATTTAGCCTTTGTAATGCCTTAATTATATCCTCTTGACGCTAGGGGGCACTATTTTTATGTTTGGAAAAATAACGTTCCCAGAGTAAACGGCCTATTTCTCAGGACCAGATGCATATAATTGACAGCTTAGGATAGAAAACTCTAAAGTTTCCAAAACTGTAAAAATATTGTCTCTGAGTATAACAGAACTGATATTGCAGGCAAAAGCCTGAGAAAAATCCAATCAGGAAGTGACTCTTATTTTGAAACTCCGGTGTTTCTATGCATCCCTATTGCCCATTGAAAGGGATATCAACCAGATTCCCTTTTCTATGGCTTCCCTAAGGTGTCAACAGCCTTTAGACATAGTTTCAGGCTTTTATTTTGAAGAATGAGTGTGAACGACCACATTGCGTAAGTGGACAGGTGGGGGCTCTCAGAGTGATTTTGTGCGCAAAAGAGAGAGGCGGCCATTGTTACTCCCGGTCCTAGTGGAAAGCCAACTGTCCCGGTTGATATATTATCGAATAGATATTTGAATGAAAAGCACCTTGAGGATTGATTATAAAAAGCGTTTTATAGCAACATGTTTCTGTGTACATTACGGATATAATTTGGAATTTTTGTCTGTGTTGTGGTGACCGCTCTTTCTGTTGGATTCCTGGGCATAACGCACCAAACTAACGGAGGTATTTGGATATAAAAAATATCTTTATGGAACAAAAGGAACATTTGTTGTCTAACTGGGAGTCTCCAGAGTGAAAACATCCGAAGATCATCAAAGGTAAACGATTAATTTGATTGCTTTTCTGATTTTCGTGACCAAGTTACCTGATGCAAGGTCTACTTATTGTTTTGTTCTGTTATCGATAAACTTACACAAACGCTTGTATTGCTTTCGCTGTAAAGCATAATTTCAAAATCTGAGACGACAGGGTGATTAACAAAAGGCTAAGCTGTGTTTCGCTATATTTCACTTGTGATTTCATGAATATGAATATTTTCTAGTACTATTATTTGACTGTTATGCTAGGCTATTAAGCGTTGCTGATTACAAATACACCGGATCCGGGATGGGTGGTCCTAAGCGGTTGTGAGAATTAGATTTGCACATCAAGGAAGCCCTAACTTCCTGACTCTTAATTTTAGCTCAACACAGAACAACTAGAGGTTGATCACACAGTAAATACTGTTCTCTCTTTCCAGCTCCTTCACCTCACTCTCACTGGTTGTGTTTTAAAATATAGAATATATCTAAGAATAAATTGTTCTTCTTCTGGAGCTTTATTTTTATAAAAACAATTATATGTTGGCTACTGAGCTTGTCTGATGCTTTAAGAACACTGTGATTTGAAATAATTAAAACACGAATGACTCAAGGGAGGCAGAGATCAACAGCCTAACCAGAAGAAAATAAATTCTTCCCGAACCACCACCTTCTGATGGCCTTTGGACATTCTGCCATTAAGCTCCCGAAGGTCCCAGTAAGCTCCCGAAGGTTTCAGTAAGCTCCCGAAGGTACCATTAAGCTCCCGAAGGTCCCAGTAAGCTCCCGAAGGTCCCAGTAAGCTCCCGAAGGTCCCAGTAAGCTCCCGAAGGTCCCATTAAGCTCCCGAAGGTCCCATTAAGCTCCCGAAGGTCCCAGTAAGCTCCCGAAGGTCCCAGTAAGCTCCCGAAGGTCCCAGTAAGCTCCCGGAGGTCCCATTAAGCTCCCGAAGGTCCCAGTAAGCTCCCGAAGGTCCCATTAAGCTCCCGAAGGTCCCAGTAAGCTCCCGAAGGTCCCAGTAAGCTCCCGAAGGTCCCAGTAAGCTCCCGAAGGTCCCAGTAAGCTCCCGGAGGTCCCAGTAAGCTCCCGAAGGTCCCAGTAAGCTCCCGAAGGTCCCATTAAGCTCCCGAAGGTCCCAGTAAGCTCCCGAAGGTCCCAGTAAGCTCCCGAAGGTCCCATTAAGCTCCCGAAGGTCCCAGTAATAGGCTCCGCCAGGAGTCAGCAACCTTTTCCATTTGGAATGACAATTTCAATGACCAGTTCTATTGATCTGCATGCCAGTTATGATTTTTATATGCACATTTTCATGGAACAGTTTCATGTATTTTATAATAAAATCTACTCATCCCAAAATGATGTCTAAACCAAAAGGAAAATTGTGCAAAATCTAAAAGTAACTTCCATTTGCCAACTACTGTTTGTAAAAAAATTGCCAAACAGAAAGCCAACAAATAAAAACATTGCAGGTAGAAAATATCCTGATTTAAAAATAAATCACGTTGTCTATGCATGCCTAGTCTGCAAGGAACTTAAATCATTGTATCAACTTAGTTCAACCTTCAGCCTGAACAATCAAACTTCCATGTTTCCTGCACCAGTGAGCTCCAGACAGACACAGCTGTAGGCTATTTGTGCAAGGGATGAGAAGTAATCAGGTGGGCCTATTTTATGACCTACAGTTGAAGTTGGAAGTTTACATACAGCTTAGCCAAATACATTTAAACTCAGTTTTTCACAATTCTTGATATTTAATCCTAGTAAAAAAATCCCTGTCTTAGGTCAGTTAGGATCACCACTTTATTTTAAGAATGTGAAATGTCATAATAATTTTAGAGATAATGATTTATTTATTTCAGCTTTTATTTCTTTCATCACCTTCCCAGTGGGTCAGAAAAATGCATGCACTCAATTAGTATTTGGTAGCATTGCCTTTAAATTGTTTAACTTGGGTCAAATGTTTTAGGTAGCATTCCACAAGCTTCCCACAATAAGTTGGGTGAATTTTGGCCCATTCCTTCTGACAGCTGGTGTAACTGAGTCCGGTTTGTAGGCCTCCTTGCTCGCACATGCTTTTTCAGTTCTGCCCACAACTTTTCTATAGGATTGAGGTCAGGGCTTTGTGATGGCCACTCCAATACCTTGACTTTGTTGTCCTTCAGCCATTTTGCCACAACTTTGGAAGTATGCTTGAGGCCATTGTCCATTTGGAAGACCCATTTGCGACCAAGCTTTAACTTCCTGACTGATGTCTTAAGATGTTGCTTCAATATATCCACTTAATTTGACTCCCTAGTGATCCCATTTATTTTGCGAAGAGCACCAGTCCCTCCAGCAGCAAAGCACCCCCACAACATGATGCTGCCACCCCCGTGCTTCATGGTTGGGACGGTGTTCTTAGGCTTGCAAGCCTCCCCCTTTTCCCTCCAAACATAATGGTCATTATGGACAAACAATTCTATTTTTTGTTTCATCAGACCAGAGGACATGTCTCCAAAAAGTACGATCTTTGTCCCCATGTGTATTTGCAAACTGTAGTCTGGCTTTTTTATGGTGGTTTTGGAGCAGTGGTTTCTTCCTTGCTGAGCAGCCTTTCAGGTTATGTCGATATAGGACTCATTTTACTGTGGATAAAAATACTTTTGTACCTGTTTCCTCCAGCATCTTCACAAGGTCCTTTGCTGCTGTTCTGGGATTGATTTGCACTTTTCTTACCAAAGTACGTTCATCTCTAGGAGACAGAACTTCCTGAGCGTTGTGACTGACGGCTGCGTGGTCCCATGGTGTTTATACTTGTGTACTATTGTTTGTACAGATGAACGTGCTTCTTTCAGGCATTTGGAAATTGCTCCTAAGGATGAACCAGACAATTTTTTTTCTGAGGTCTTGGCTGATTTCATTTGATTTTCCCATGATGTCAAGCAAAGAGGCACAGAGTTTGAAGGTAGGCCTTGAAGTACATCAACAGGTACACCTCAAATTGACGTCATTTAGCCAGAAGCTTCTAAAGCCATGACATAATTTTCTGGAATTTTCCAAGCTGTTTAAAGGCACCGTCGACTTAGTGTATGTAAACTTCTGACCCACTGGAATTGTGATAAAGTAAAGTAAACAAATCTGAATAAATTTTTTTTGGAAAAATGACTTGTGTCATGCACAAAGTAGATGTCCTAAACGACTTGCCATAACTATAGTTTGTTAACAAGAAATTTGTGGAATGGTTGAAAAACAAGTTTTAATGACTCCAACCTAAGTGTAAACCTCTGACTTCAACTGTAGATCATAGCATGACATTTTTTTCCCCTTTCATGCTAAGTGGTTATCAAAAGGGAGAGAGTTGGAAAGTATTTTCAAATAGGCTACATTGAGGAACTATATTAATTCTCAATAGATGTAAAAATAGACTTAATTTACTTGCTGTTTGAGGTGAAGAAAAAATGACTTTGAGAAGCTCCACAGCTCATTAGTGGCGAGTTAAGACATTCAGAAATACTATCAGACTCCCAAATGGGCCTATTTATAAGACTACAATTGCACACAGGCCAGGTAGCCTATAGGCTTCTACTTCGATACATAATCAGATGCGTGTCCTTACTCAACATTGACAGGAGCTCTCCAAACAAAACACAATGAATATATAGACAAATCGTACATGAAATGAAAAAACTAAAACTTGTTTCTCACAAGTATAGACTAGGTTGTGTGCTCTGAAAACAACGTGTCCACTCTGACAATGAAAACTGAACTAAAATACTACTAATAATAATGTATTGAATGCATTAACAGAAATTACGTCAACCAAACAAACATTGTAGATTACAGAGGTGGTCAGTGCCATTTAAGATGAAGACACATTGAACTAGATGAATGGCATATGAATGAGTCATCCAATATGCTGTAATAGAAATAAGGCCATGCTCATGAAAAAAAGAATTAACATCGATAGGTTTAGGCTACTACGTGATACTCTAATTTTCCCTGTACCCATCATGAGGTTGCTACAACCTAGCCTATGAATGAAAGTTTACAACGTAGGTGCACACAGGTCGAGAGACCAATTTGAGGCGGCAGACATTGACACATGGACAGTGACATTCAATACCGCCTTGCACACTATTGACTGCATCTAGCTGCTATAGGGTGTAATCATTAGTACAACAGTTGCAAACTAGAGTTTCCATTGGACAAATTCAGGTATATTTATCCCGTTTTTGTTCCGTTTGCTTCAGTTTAAAAAAAGTACTGTTTTTCAACAGAATGGGTGGAAGGAATACACCCCTGATCAAGCAGAAACACAGGTAACTTTCATATCATCCACGTTGTATTCCTTCTATGCACTCTCCTACTCTCACCTTGTCCCTTCTCTTGTGGACGTAAATGCACAACACATCAGCTGTATGTGACCGGGTGAAGTTGTGGAGAAGTACAGACCAGGGTTGGGTTATAAAAAAATATCTGAAACTTTGAACATCCCACAGAGCACCATTTAAATCCATTCATTTTTTAAATTAAGAATATGGCACCACAACAAACCTGCCAAGAGAGGGCTGCCCACCAAAACTCATGGACCACTCAAGGGGGGCATGAATCAGAAAGGCAACAAAGAGACCAAAGAAAACCCTGAAGGAGCTGCAAAGCTCCACAGTGGAGATTGGAGTGTCTGTCCATAGGACCACTTTAAGCCGTACACTCCACAGAGCTGGGCTTTACGGAAGAGTGGCCAGAAAAAATCCATTGCTTAAAGAAAAAAATAAAAATTTGTGTATGGCGTTTGCCAAAAGTCATGTGGGAGATTCCACAAACATATGGAAGAAGGTGCTCTGGTCAGATGAGACTAAAATTGAGCTTTTTGGCCATCAAGGAAAATGCTATGTCTGGCGCAAACCCAACACCTCTCATCACCCAGAGAACATCATCCCGACAGTGAAACATGGTGGTGGAGGCATCATGCTGTGGCGATGTTTTTTATCGGCAGGGACTGGGAAACTGGTCAAAATTGAAGGAATGAATGATGGCGCTAAATACAGGGAACTTCTTGAGGGAAACCTGTTTCAGTCTTCCATAGATTTGAGACTGGGATGGAGGTTCTCCTTCCAGCAGGACAATGACCCTAAGCATACTGCTAAAGCAAAGGGGAAACATTTAAATGTCTTGGAATGGCCTAGTCAAAGCCCAGACCTCAATCCAATTGAGAATCTGTGGTATGACTTAAAGATTGCTGTACAACGGCAGAACCCATCCAACTTGAAGGAGCTGGAGCAGTTTTGCTTTGAAGAATGGGCAAAAATCCCAGTGGCTAGATGTGCCAAGCTTATAGAAACATTCCCCAAGAGACTTGCAGCTGCAAAAGGTGATTCTACAAACTATTGACTTTGGGGGGGGTGAATAGTTATGCACGCTCAAGTTGAATGTTTTTTGTTCTTGTTTGTATCTCAATAAAATATATTTTGCATCTTCAAAGTGGTAGGCATGTTGTGTAAATCAAATGATACACCCCCCCCTCCCAAAAAATACATTTAAATTCCAGGTTGTAAGGCAACAAAATAGGAAACGTGCGAGGGGGGTGAATACTTTCCCAAGCCACTGCAGCCTCCCTCTGTTTGAGAAGGGTGTTTCAGTTGGCTAATCTAGCTAGCTGCATTTGCTAGCTAAGTAAGTGAAACTCAAAGTTTAAAAAAGACACTCTATTTCTCTCTTGCTTCTCCTTCATTTTGGAAGAAATGTATTTGGTTAAAACTGTTAAACTATTTTCTTCCAACTACTCCCAAGGATGAACCAGACAATTTTATACACTGCAGTGCTAGCTAGCTGTAGCTTATGCATGTCAGTTCATGCTGCAAGAGCTCTGATAGACGGGAGGATGTCCTCCGGATGTTTTAATAATGACCTGTGTAAGTCTATGGAAGGGGGTGAGAACCATGAACCTCCTAGGTTTTGTATTTAAGTCAATGTACCCAGAGGAGGTCGGAAGCTAGCTGTCCTCTGGCTACACCATGGTGCTACCCTACAGAGTGCTATTGAGGCTACTGTAGACCTTTACAAAATAGTGTTTTATCAATTGTTTGGTGATGTGATTATATTTAGTATAGTTTTATCTAAAAATAACTTTTTAATGTTTTACAATTTTTTTTATTTAATTCACTGAGCAGGATGGTCCTCCCCTTCCGCCTCTGAGGAGACTCCACTGGTAGATTAGAAATTATGGGAATTAATGGAAAATGTACTACTGGTGTCAATCAAGACGTTCCATCATTATTTTGCGGTTTTTTTTTGCAACTGCCCTACTAAAAAATGATCGGTCAACCAACAGCCTACCGACCAAACAATCGTCCAGGCGACTAAATGGGGTAAGCCCTAATTAGATGGAAATGGAACACATGTTTCTGACAGAAAAAAAACAAAAAACATCAAGTGCCAAAGATTGTCATAGCAGGTTACTATCTGATATTCTCTCAGACCGTGGGAGAAGTGAACCTGTGCATTAGTTGAAGGTCTCTCCCTTCCTGCTCAGCCTGTGTTGTCGTTTGTGGTCAGCCAAAGTAAACACCTCAACAACAGCTGTGGCTGGACAGCAGACTGAGCCAGTCTGAATCCAGGATAAAATGTGCACATGAGATTACAATGATACATTAACATGAAGCATAATGTCTTTATTGATATCTTTGGGTATTACATTATATTAAACACAAACATCAAATCAGAAATAAAATATAATTGCATTTATATTTTTTATACACTTTGCAGTTAAAAGTAATTCCTTGTTTTTATAATGTATACAATGAAGAGGTAATGTGTACAATGCATACAAAATGAACAGATAACGTATGCAAAAATACAGAATGTATACAAGGAAGAGATCATGTATTCAAGGAAGAGATCATGTATACAAGGAAGATATCATGTGTACAAGGAAGATATCATGTGTACAAGGAAGAGATCATGTGTAAAAGGAAGAGATCATGTGTAAAAGGAAGAGATCATGTGTAAAAGGAAGAGATCATGTGTAAAAGGAAGAGATCATGTATACAAGGAAGAGATCGTTGGGGCGGCAGGGTAGTCTAGTGGTTAGAGCGTTGGACTCATAACCGGAATTGCAAGTTCAAACCCCCGAGCTGACAAGGTACAAATTTGTCGTTCTGCCCCTGAACAGGCAGTTAACCCACTGTTCCTAGGCCGTCATTGAAAATAAGAATTTGTTCTTAACTGACTTGCCTGGTTAAAGGTAAAGGTAAAAAAAAAAATGTATACAAGGAAGAGATCATGTATACAAGGAAGAGATCATGTATACAAGGAAGAGATCATGTGTACAATGTACTGCAAGAAAAAGGTACAAAACTAAAGTCTACTACAAATATGGCAACGACAGATTCCACATTAAAACACCCCGCCAGCTTGAATTTGATCATGATAAATCAAGGACATGATAATCACCAGATAGGCTGCTATTCAGAAAGGACATATGTGGAAATGACCTCAGAACTGATGATCAATTACATTAGCTATTACTTTTTAATAAGGTTAGTGGTGTAGTGAAATTGGATTTGCATTTTTATGCTTTCTGTTCACTCTACCATGGACGGCAGATGATTGACAACTGCTCTGTAGATATCCTACATGTATTTCTGCAACCAGTTGAGTATGTCTGTCCTGGCCTCCTGGATGCAGGGCTGGTCTGTGGTGTTGATGTCCTCTCTCTTCCGGTGAACAAAGCCATGAGTCTGACCTGGGAAGACCTTCACATGGTAGTCTACACCTGTACACTTCTCCTGCAGGTTCTTCTCCAGGACACTCACCTGGAAGGAAACAACAGGGAATGAATTAAATGGTGATAGGATGGTTGAAACACAACTCAAAGCATTTGATTGGATGACACTAAATGGTGGTATAAGGCCAGTAACCGACAAAGATGCTGATGATGACGGTTAATTTCACTCAAGAGATGACTCTGGCTTGCAATAAATGGTGCTCAATATAGTTTTCAATATATGAATGATCTCCATGGACTTTTTTCTTTAAAAAAATGTAGTACTGTGTAGTATTTAATAATACCAGACCTGGTCCAGTGGGATGACGTCATCCTTCTCTCCGAAGATAAACAGTGTCGGGCTCTTCAGTTCATACCTGTCCTCCCTCTCTCTGATGATTCCTGCAGACACGCAGTCACATCCAAACAGCATAGCATTAGCATTACTAGCCTACTAGGCAAGCACAATAGTTGCGTTCCAGACCGACTACATTGCAGCTGTTGCACTGCATCAACCAATGGTTGTGTTTCATATTATCAAATGTGCAGTCGGGAATCAGGCTGCTAAATCATATATATATATATATATATATATAAACAACATTTTTTGTCCTTTAGCAGATGCTCTTATCCAGAGTGACTTACAGTAGTGAGCGCATACATTTTCATACCTTTTTCGTGCGGTACAAGCGCCATGCTCTGCCAACTGAGCTACACGGGCCCACATCACATGATATGGTTAGCTACACCTCACGAGATCTGGCCGGCGTCTGCAATGTAATCAGCCTAGATTGCGACCATTGGTAGACACTCTACCTCATGGTTATTACTGTATTCTGATTGGACAGGCCTCTGACCCCTACCCTTACCATAGACAGATACCCCTGCCCTGACCTCAGGGTACTGCAGAGCCAGGTAGTGGGTGGCCACCCCCCCCCAGCAGAAGCCCACTGCCCCAATACGCAGGGCCCCACACTGGCTCTTCAGAAACCTCAGGACTGCGTCCACCTCCCTGGACGGACAGACAGACAGCAGGGGGAGAGGGGAGGAAGGGGTTGGGTTACTAGAGGAGCACAGGGCACACACATTTCAGTTGTAAGTTAACAGAGGGATAAAGTTATTTTCTAATAAAGTTATATTCTATTGACCGAATATAAGACTAACGAGTCTGGCTTCGTGATGGTACCCTCTGCTGGCCAACAGTGGATGTGTGCTGATAGAGATTAATACTATATACAGTGAAATTATGGAGTGAAGACTGGCTCTCTGAGACTACTTTCTGGCCAATGGAATGGAGTCTGGCTTTCTGCGACAACTCTCTGGCATAAGGGAGTGGAGTCTGCTTTCTGAGACTACTCTCTGGCCAATGGAATGGAGTCTGGCTCTCTGAGACTACTTTCTGGCCAATGGAATGGAGTCTGGCTCTCTGAGACTACTCTCTGGCCAATGGAATGGAGTCTGGCTCTCTGAGACTACTTTCTGGCCAATGGAATGGAGTCTGGCTTTCTGCGACAACTCTCTGGCATAAGGGAGTGGAGTCTGCTTTCTGAGACTACTCTCTGGCCAATGGAATGGAGTCTGGCTCTCTGAGACTACTCTCTGGCCAATGGAATGGAGTCTGGCTCTCTGAGACTACTCTCTGGCCAATGGAATGGAGTCTGGCTCTCTGAGACTACTTTCTGGCCAATGGAATGGAGTCTGGCTCTCTGAGACTACTTTCTGGCCAATGGAATGGAGTCTGGCTCTCTGAGACTACTTTCTGGCCAATGGAATGAAGTCTGGCTTTCTGAGACTACTCTCTGGCCAATGGAATGGAGTCTGGCTCTCTGAGACTACTCTCTGGCCAATGGAATGGAGTCTGGCTCTCTGAGACTACTCTCTGGCCAATGGAATGGAGTCTGGCTCTCTGAGACTACTTTCTGGCCAATGGGAATGGAGTCTGGCTCTCTGAGACTACTCTCTGGCATAGGGTAGTGGAGTCTGCTTTCTGAGACTACTCTCTGGCCAATGGAATGGAGTCTGGCTCTCTGAGACTACTCTCTGGCCAATGGAATGGAGTCTGGCTCTCTGAGACTACTCTCTGGCCAATGGGAATGGAGTCTGGCTCTCTGGCCAATGGAATGGAGTCTGGCTCTCTGAGACTACTCTCTGGCCAATGGAATGGAGTCTGGCTCTCTGAGACTACTCTCTGGCCAATGGAATGGAGTCTGGCTCTCCGAGACTACTTTCTGGCCAATGGGAATGGAGTCTGGCTCTCTGAGACTACTCTCTGGCATAGGGTAGTGGAGTCTGCTTTCTGAGACTACTCTCTGGCCAATGGAATGGAGTCTGGCTCTCTGAGACTACTCTCTGGCCAATGTGAATGGAGTCTGGCTCTCTGAGACTACTCTCTGGCCAATGAGAATGGAGTCTGGCTATCTGAGACTACTCTCTGGCCAATGAGAATGGAGTCTGGCTCTCTGAGACTACTCTCTGGCCAATGGGAATGGAGTCTGGCTCTCTGAGACTACTCTCTGGCCAATGGAATGGAGTCTGGCTATCTGAGACTACTCTCTGGCCAATGGGAATGGAGTCTGCTTTCTGAGACTACTCTCTGGCCAATGGAATGGAGTCTGGCTCTCTGAGACAACTCTCTGGCCAATGAGAATGGAGTCTGGCTCTCTGAGACTACTCTCTGGCCAATGGAATGGAGTCTGGCTATCTGAGACTACTCTCTGACATAAGGGAGTGGAGTCTGCTTTCTGAGACTACTCTCTGGCCAATGGGAATGGAGTCTGGCTCTCTGACCAATGGGAATGGAGTCTGGCTCTCTGAGACTACTCTCTGGCCAAAGAGAATGGAGTCCGGCTCTCTGAGACTACTCTCTGGCCAATGGGAATGGAGTCTGGCTCTCTGACCAATGGGAATGGAGTCTGGCTCTCTGAGACTACTCTCTGGCCAATGGGAATGTTTGCATTACTTGTTGATATTGGTGGGCTTCTTGTCCTCCAGCCACTGCTGAAAGGTAGACCAATCTTGTGCTGGACTCCATGGCTCCTTTCCAACGTAGAAGTCAGGACACACTGCACTGAGGGGAGATAGACAGCCAGCATGACAATACTGGTAATACTTGTACTGTAATTCGCCAGGAAATGCCAGGTATACGGTAAGTAACAACATTGTTAAGTATGCATTGTTACGTACATGTATCCATTGGAGGCCAGCATGTCAGCCATGTATCTGGTGTTGGGTAGCTGCCAGCCATAGATGTCCTGGATGATGATGACGGCCTTGTCTGAATCAGAGGGAGGCTTGACCAGGTAGGCCTTGATGTGTTCTATCTGGACCTCCTGGCCAACACCTCCATACTCCATCATGTATCCCATGTCACATGGACACGGCTTCGCCTCATTGGCCATCTGGAAAGAGATAACATTGAGAATCACCCACATAACCATACAAACATGTATAGCAACACATACTGGTACAAGTACACTGAAACACATGGATTGTATTCATCGATACAGGGATACGGAATCCTTTGACATAAGTAGGTAATTAAAATGTTCCCACTCATTGCGGAGTGCGTCACGCTGACTCTGCTCTAGAGGGCAACATAGCCTATAAGCCTCAGTTATTTCCACATACAATGGAAAGCCCATAAAATCGTCAGACTCGTCACCCAAGTCATAGACTGTTTTCTCTGCTACCGCACGGCAGGCGGTACCGGAGCACCAAGTCTAGGACCAAAAGGCTTCTTAACAGCTTCCACCTCCAAGCCATGAGAAAGCTGAACAACTAATCAAATGGCCACCGGACTATTTACTTTGACACCACCCTCCATTTGTTTTGTACACTGCTGCTACTCGCTGTTTATTATCTATGCATAGTCACTTCACCCCTACCTACATGTACACATTACCTCAACTAACCTGTACCCCCGCGCACTGACTCTAAAAAATAGTATATTTCTCCCCTTCCCGTTAAGAGTTTAGTTTTCTTCCGCAGTGGAAAAGTGAAAAATATGTGAATGGCTGACTAGAAGGACCGCCCTCTTCGGTGGCGTGAGCATCGTTCCCAGTCCGAAGTCCAAACCCACCAAAATGGATGATTTTATAATCTGCATTTTGAGTGTAGAACATGTAAACGTGTAATAATCATTCGATTCGCCGAGTTGAAACTGGGACAATTTCGAACTGTACAAACCTACCGTCTCAAAAAGGCACTGCTGAGATTCGAACTCAGGATCTCCTGTTTACTAGACAGGCGCTTTAACCAACTAAGCCACAGCGCCACTGATGCCATCTGTGTTAGAGATATTAACAATTCTTGACCTGGCTTTGGCATTGTGAGTATTTGTTGTAAAGTCAGCTGTGTGCAGTTTGCAATTACATTCCGAGATTAACAGTAAATACCATAACGGGGTAAAGCGATGGATCAGACATTAATTTAAAGAAAGAATTCAGTCACAGATATATCGGTATGATGTAGTACCGGCTAAATACCGCAGGATGTCACTATCTACACGGGCCAGAAACCACAAAATGGTACCATGTGACCCAGATTCCGGATAACCGCTGACGGAAAACGGCGCACACTGTCGCAAGGTATCACTTGTGTCAGGTGAATTTTTTATTCGTCGCCTCTATCGTGTTGAATTAGCTAGGAAGAGGTCTGCTGGCGATCTCGGTTTGACAATCGCTACCGGTCCAACATACATGGTCCGAGCGTGTCACGAAACAGGAGGGATTCTGGTGTTCAAAGTGGACACCATTTTATGATAGTCAATGTATCGGACTTCAAGGATCGTCTGATCCAGATCGGCTAAAAACAGTGCCGTTCGCGTTGTCGATGGGTGTGCGATAGCAAACTAACGTTACTGTATAACTCCAAAAAAGAGGGGCAGAGCCTCATCTATGAAGATGGACATTGCAGATGAAGGTACATTTTTATTTTTTTTACAGTCCACAAACGTTGGCTAGCTAAGTTAGCTTAGTGAAACTAGCTAGTTACTCTGTACTTGGTCTCCAAGGCAAAGGTGGTCTCTAACTAACGTTACCTTTCCAACGTTAGTTTTTAGCACATTTTTCGTCCACTGACACCCACACAGTGACACCAGTTAGGGCCTGGCTAGAAGCAATCGATCATCAATGGGCTACCAGTAGCTAGTTAGACCGTGGATAGTTAGTTATATAACCTAGCACATTTCCCCAGTACAGATAATTGATGCGGCTGCTAACACTGGCATGTTAGTTGGTTAAGCAAACGTAATGTAGCTAGCTACAGTAGCGAGGTAATCAATGAAACGTAGCTAACTCCATAGCAAGCTAGCTATTTATTAGCTGATGTCTGCTCTCATGGCTGGTGTTACCATTTATCTTGTCAGTGTAAAGCTAACTACAATATTGTTTGATTAGGCACTGGAACAATTCATTAGGTAGCTTCAAATCGATTGCTACTACAGAAGGCTGTTCTTCCTATGTGTAGGCGGTGTGTGTGTGTCGTCTTGTCTGTCTCTCTGAACCAATGGACAAACATTTTCTCTGTGTAGGGGATATATGTCGCGTGTGTCGTTCAGAGGGGACCCCAGACAAACCCTTGTACCACCCCTGTGTCTGTACTGGCAGCATCAAGTTCATCCACCAGGAATGGTGAGTGTCTCTCTCTCTCTCTGTCTGTCTACAGTGCCTTGCGAAAGTATTCGGCCCCCTTGAACTTTGCGACCTTTTGCCACATTTCAGGCTTCAAACATAAAGATATAAAGCTGTATTTTTTTGTGAAGAATCAACAACAAGTGGGACACAATCATGAAGTGGAACGACATTTATTGGATATTTCAAACTTTTTTAACAAATCAAAAACTGAAAAATTGGGCGTGCAAAATTATTCAGCCCCCTTAAGTTAATACTTTGTAGCACCACCTTTTGCTGCGATTACAGCTGTAAGTCGCTTGGGGTATGTCTCTATCAGTTTTGCACATTGAGAGACTGAAATTTTTTCCCATTCCTCCTTGCAAAACAGCTCGAGCTCAGTGAGGTTGGATGGAGAGCATTTGTGAACAGCAGTTTTCAGTTCTTTCCACAGATTCTCGATTGGATTCAGGTCTGGACTTTGACTTGGCCATTCTAACACCTGGATAGGTTTATTTTTGAACCATTCCATTGTAGATTTTCTTTATGTTTTGGATCATTGTCTTGTTGGAAGACAAATCTCCGTCCCAGTCTCAGGTCTTTTGCAGACTCCATCAGGTTTTCTTCCAGAATGGTCCTGTATTTGGCTCCATCCATCTAACCATCAATTTTAACCATCTTCCCTGTCCCTGCTGAAGAAAAGCAGGCCCAAACCATGATGCTGCCACCACCATGTTTGACAGTGGGGATGGTGTGTTCAGGGTGATGAGCTGTGTTCAGGGTGATGAGCTGTGTTCAGGGTGATGAGCTGTGTTGCTTTTATGCCAAACATAACGTTTTGCATTGTTGCCAAAAAGTTACATTTTGGTTTCATCTGACCAGAGCACCTTCTTCCACATGTTTGGTGTGTCTCCCAGGTGGCTTGTGGCAAACTTTAAACGACACTTTTTATGGATATCTTTAAGAAATGGCTTTCTTCTTGCCACTCTTCCATAAAGGCCAGATTTGTGCAATATACGACTGATTGTTGTCCTATGGACAGAGTCTCCCACCTCAGCTGTAGATCTCTGCAGTTCATCCAGAGTGATCATGGGCCTCTTGGCTGCATCTCTGATCAGTCTTCTCCTTGTATGAGCTGAAAGTTTAGAGGGACGGCCAGGTCTTGGTAGATTTGCAGTGGTCTGATACTCCTTCCATTTCAATATTATCGCTTGCACAGTGCTCCTTGGGTTGTTTAAAGCTTGGGAAATCTTTTTGTATCCAAATCCGGCTTTAAACTTCTTCACAGCAGTATCTCGGACCTGCCTGGTGTGTTCCTTGTTCTTCATGATGCTCTCTGCTCTTTTAACGGACCTCTGAGACTATCACAGTGCAGGTGCATTTATACAGAGACTTGATTACACACAGGTGGATTGTATTTATCATCATTAGTCATTTAGGTCAACATTGGATCATTCAGAGATCCTCACTGAACTTCTGGAGGGAGTTTGCTGCACTGAAAGTAAAGGGGCTGAATAATTTTGCACACCCAATTTTTCAGTTTTTGATTTGTTAAAAAAGTTTGAAATATCCAATAAATGTCGTTCCACTTCATGATTGTGTCCCACTTGTTGTTGATTCTTCACAAAAAAATACAGTTTTATATCTTTATGTTTGAAGCCTGAAATGTGGCAAAAGGTCGCAAAGTTCAAGGGGGCCGAATACTTTCGCAAGGCACTGTACCTCTCTCTCTCTCTACCTCTCTCTCTACCTCTCTCTACCTGACTCAATCAATGTCAACTCCTGTCCTGATGAATGATTGACACGGCTTGGGAACATAGTCATCAGGAACAATTACAAACATTGTCATTGAATTGCGACCTCAAGATTGTTTTACACTTAAGTGCACTTACTATCAGGAGTCAACTATATACTGTTGTTTTTTTTAACCTATACTGTATTATATACTGTAGTAGTATTTATAATCAAACTATAGCCTAGCCCCCACACCAGCTTCCAGTACTAGCCATAGAGAGACCGACTCACTCCTCTGATATAATGGCCATAGGAGAATCACATTTGAGTCAGTAGGATGAGGTAATGTTGATATAGACACAGCATAGGGCCTCGCTATTGCCTAAGACTGTCCTGAGGCCATTATGTTGACGTGTGTCCCAAGTGATCATCCCACTTATGTTGCTGCAATCGCAGCTGTTTTCTCTGCCATGTGGATCTAACAAAGGAAAAACAATTAACAATAACGCAAAGGATAAAAGATAGTGAAAGTTTCTGATCTGTCATTTACTGTGCTAACTAGTGATGAGAAGCAGTCGGGACACTATTGAACTACTATAATGTGGTTTACTGCCATGGTTTACTACTGCAGAAACATAATAAAAGCCTTCGGGTGTGGTTACACAGTTACTACAGGCGTGGTTACACAGTTACTACAGGCGTGGTTACACAGTTACTACAGGCGTGGTTACACAGTTACTACAGGCGTGGTTACACAGTTACTACAGGCGTGGTTACACAGTTACTACAGGTGTGGTTACACAGTTACTACAGGTGTGGTTACACAGTTACTACAGGCGTGGTTACACAGTTACTACAGGTGTGGTTACACAGTTACTACAGGTGTGGTTACACAGTTACTACAGGTGTGGTTACACAGTTACTACAGGCGTGGTTACACAGTTACTACAGGTGTGGTTACACAGTTACTACAGGCGTGGTTACACAGTTACTACAGGCGTGGTTACACAGTTACTACAGGTGTGGTTACACAGTTACTACAGGCGTGGTTACACAGTTACTACAGGCGTGGTTACACAGTTACTACAGGTGTGGTTACACAGTTACTACAGGTGTGGTTACACAGTTACTACAGGCGTGGTTACACAGTTACTACAGGCGTGGTTACACAGTTACTACAGGCGTGGTTACACAGTTACTACAGGCGTGGTTACACAGTTACTACAGGCGTGGTTACACAGTTACTACAGGCGTGGTTACACAGTTACTACAGGCGTGGTTACACAGTTACTACAGGCGTGGTTACACAGTTACTACAGGCGTGGTTACACAGTTACTACAGGCGTGGTTACACAGTTACTACAGGTGTGGTTACACAGTTACTACAGGTGTGGTTACACAGTTACTACAGGTGTGGTTACACAGTTACTACAGGTGTGGTTACACAGTTACTACAGGCGTGGTTACACAGTTACTACAGGCGTGGTTACACAGTTACTACAGGCGTGGTTACACAGTTACTACAGGCGTGGTTACACAGTTACTACAGGCGTGGTTACACAGTTACTACAGGTGTGGTTACACAGTTACTACAGGCGTGGTTACACAGTTACTACAGGTGTGGTTACACAGTTACTACAGGCGTGGTTACACAGTTACTACAGGCGTGGTTACACAGTTACTACAGGCGTGGTTACACAGTTACTACAGGCGTGGTTACACAGTTACTACAGGTGTGGTTACACATTTGTGGTCTGCTGAGCCGGGTACAGAAGTGCATTGGAGCACTGTGTCATCATTCCATTTCTGGTACCGTCTGCTCTGGCATAATGTCAGTGATCTCCAGAGGGCCCTGTTGGTTCACACACGATTCATCCAGATGTACAGGAAGGTAACCTCGGCGTAGTTAGTTACATGGAACTTGGGGCTCCCGAGTGGCCCAGCGGTCTTAAGGCACTGCATTTTAGTGCTAGATGCGTCACTACAGATCCTGGTTCGATTCCAGGCCGTATCATAACTGGCCGTGATTGGGAGTCCCATAGGGTGGCGCACAATTGGCCAAGCGTCGTCCAGGTTTGGGTTTGGACAGGGTAGGCCGTCATTGTAAATAAGAATTTGTTCTTAGCTGACTTGCCTATTTAAATAATAATACAATATGTAACTTGGGTTGTCTTGGTGTTATTAACATATAGTCCTAACTGGCAGTAATAACAATATCATGAGGATTCAAATCAGTGTTTTAGGATCCTCTGTGTGGACCAGTTCTCATTCACAAGGCGTGTGTGAGACAGAAATATCTCATTCTTAATATATTGCAAACTAGGAGCACATAATCACCAATGCTAGACAGCTCAGGGCTGCAGTAGCAAGCGTTGTACTGTGTATTAAAGAAAGCATTACGAAGAGTTAAACTTCTGAATGAGTCGACTGCTGTGTGGTACGAACGAGCCTTTTAGGGTGTTCAGTGTGGGTTGTTCTCACTATCGTTAGTTCCTCACCTAACATTCGCCGCTCTTACCTTTGTTGTTGTTTACAGTTTGGTGCAGTGGCTGAAGCACAGCAGGAAGGAGTACTGTGAATTATGCAAGCACAGATTTGCTTTCACACCAAGTAAGTACCCGTCCGTGGCATTGATTGACCTGTCAGTCTCAGAAATGTGCGCTGTTGCAAGAGGTTGACTTCAGACTGGGATGCTCTGTCATTGAATACACTCTTAGAAAAAAAGGGTTCAAATCAAATCAAATTGTATTTGTCACATACACATGGTTAGCAGATGTTAATGCGGGTGTAGCGAAATGCTTGTGCTTCTAGTTCCGACAATGCAGTAATAACCAACAAGTAATCTAACTAACAATTCCTAAACTACTGTCTTATACACAGTGTAAGGGGATAAAGAATATGTACATAAGGATATATGAATGAGTGATGGTACAGAGCAGCATAGGCAAGATACAGTAGATGGTATCGAGTACAGTATATACATATGAGATGGGTTCTACCTGGAACCCAAAGGGGTACTTCAAAATGTCTCAACCTCCTATTTTTGCTCTGTTATTTATAAATGATTGTCTCATCCCTCTATCTGCTCTGCTCCAGTCTACTCCCCAGACATGCCCCCGCGCCTGCCCATCCAGGACATCTGTGCTGGCCTGCTGACCAGTGTGGGCACGGCCATACGATACTGGTTTCACTACACACTGGTGGCCTTCGCATGGCTGGGGGTGGTCCCCCTCACTGCATGTGAGGAGACTGATCCACACACACACACACTAATGTGTCAACACTTTACTCTTAAGTACAGTATCACTCACATAAGGACCTGTACGCTAGCTCTTGTGTCCATGGTTTAATAGGATCAGAAGCGGGATTTGGGGATTTTCCCAGTTTTGTTAATCCTACTGGTGTGTTGTTTTGTGTGTCCACTGCCTACACTCTTAGAATGGGGTGGATTACAATACCAGCATTAAGTATACAGTTACTGCCCCTGCCTAAACACATTTGTCCTCAGTCCTAACCAAGATGTTCCTTCATGAAGGTCTACCTCTTTCTTCAGCATGTTCTCCCTTGGTGAGATGATGCCCATATCTCCTCTCTCTCTCTCTCTTCAGGTCGAATCTACAAGTGTCTGTTTACTGGCTCTGTGACCTCGCTCCTGACGCTGCCTTTGGACATGCTCTCCACGTGAGTCATTGCGTCATATCCTCCTCCTTCACCAATCAGACTCTACCTCCTTCCTGTATCAGATCACGTCATTGTTTATTCAAGCTTATGTGTCGGTCGCCTGGCTTTGGTCAGAGCTTACAGATGTTATTGCTTTATTCCCAGGTTCCCACACACATGCAACAAGATGTGCGAGTGCTTTTTTGTAGATCTTTGACATTTTCACATCCGGTCTCCCTGTAGAGATAACCTGCTGGCAGACTGTCTGCAGGGCTGTTTCGTGGTGACGTGTACACTGTGTGCGTTCATCAGTCTGGTGTGGCTCAGGGAGCAGATAGTCCATGGTGGTCCCCCCCTGTGGCTGGAGCACCACCAGCAGCCCCAGCCCAACGCAGCCGGACAACAGCCCAACGAGGTAACACACACACACACACATTCATCACACACATACACACACATACACACACACACATTTACAGCCCCTCCATCCACATTGCTCCCCTGCAGGCTGCCGGTCAAGGAGCAGCTGATGAACCCCCTGCCCCTGCCAACCCCCCAGCTCATGAGGCAGAGCCAGAGCCCCCGGATGGCCCGCCAGAACAGGGGGAGGAGCCAGAACTAGACAACGAGGAAGAGGAGGGGGTGGCTGCCGAAGATGTGGATGCCAACAACGGGGCTCAAGGTAGGAGACTAGGGCCAGCACTCATCAGATGGCTAACATGGCAACAGCAATACTCAAAGTTATAGTATGAGATCTCTCTCCCTCTTATTTCCCTCTCTCTCTCCCTCTGTCTCTTTCTCTGTCTGTAGATGATATGAACTGGAATGCTCTAGAATGGGACAGAGCAGCAGAGGAGCTCACATGGGAGAGGGTGAGACTGGTTTAGTTTCTCCAACACATCTGTCCTGAATCAAACACATGACACTGCACTGTCCATCATCATCATCACCTCTTAATATCTCTCTCTTTACCTCTCAGATGCTTGGACTCGATGGCTCCTTGGTGTTCTTAGTACGTATCTATTAGCACACAGTATGGAGTGGTATTAACACACAGTATGGAGTGGTATTAGCACACAGTATGGAGTGGTATTAGCACACAGTATGGAGTGGTATTAGCACACAGTATGGAGTGGTATTAGCACACAGTATGGAGTGGTATTAGCACACAGTATGGAGTGGTATTAGCACACAGTATGGAGTGGTATTAGCACACAGTATGGAGTGGTATTAGCACACAGTATGGAGTGGTATTAGCACACAGTATGGAGTGGTATTAGCACACAGTATGGAGTGGTATTAGCACACAGTATGGAGTGGTATTAGCACACAGTATGGAGTGGTATTGCATTGAAGGGGTTGTCTGGTCTATAAGCAGTAGCACTAGGATGGAGTGAGGTGACGTTTTGCTTTGTGTCTCGTCTTCCAGGAGCATGTGTTCTGGGTTGTGTCTCTGAACACTCTCTTCATCCTGGTCTTCGGTGAGTCCATAAATGAACACTAACTCCCCTTAAAGCAGTACCCTTCTTACAATGAACTAGCCAGGTATGGTGGTAGGGCTCAGTAGAAGGCTGTGAGGTTTGATCCATCACTGTTCTCTTCCAGCGTTCTGTCCATACCACATTGGTCACTTCTCTGTCATGGGCCTTGGCTTTGAGGAATATGTAAGAAACATTCTCTAATACACCACTCCTGACTCTGTGCAAAACATAATGTTATACAGTACAAATATATTGTATTTACAAAGATTGCATTATTTAATCGATATAGTCAAGACTGGTCTGTTTTACTTTCTGCGTTCAACAAAGTTGGCCTCACCAACATGGCAAATATGGTTGAATGCTCTTGTCTTGTCCTCTAGGTCCAAGCCTCCCAATTCGAGGGCCTGATCACAACCATCGTAGGGTACATCCTGTTGGCCATGACGCTCATCCTCTGTCATGTATCCTTCCGCCTACTGACCGGGATCCCTTCCGGTGACCGTGCAGTGTTTCCATGGAGACCTTTCCACTGTTTTTGTGTGTTTGTCCTTAACTTGTGTCTCTCAGGGGTTCGCTGCTCTGGTCAGGTTCCAGCGGTCCCGCCGTCTACTAGGGGTCTGCTACATCGTTGTCAAGGTAACATTTCGGTTTTAAATCTAATATATCATATTACTGTAAACCCGAAACGAAGAACGACGTGACTATAAATTGAAATCTATATGAATGACGGAAGGTCAACTTACATTTTTTTTTTTGTATATCTCCCATTGACATCAATGCATGATTTTGGGAATTGCCTGAGTTTCCCCTGGGGCTTCATAGTCCCTGAGGTCATGTGTCTGTCCATGGTGTTTATCGTGGTGTGTGTTCCAGGTCTCACTGCTTGTTGTCGTGGAGATAGGAGTCTTCCCCCTCATCTGTGGCTGGTGGCTCGACATCTGCTCTTTAGTACGTACAGACGTTTATATCTATCCCTCTTTCTCTCTCTCTCCCCCTTTTCTCTTCCAACCTTGCTCTCCATTTCCCCCCCCCCAGCCTACCAGTCTCTTTCTTTAACCGTTCCCACCTCTTCTTCCGTCCGTTCTGCAGGAGATGTTTGATGCGTCTCTGAAGGACAGAGAGCTGAGTTTTAAATCTGCTCCAGGCACCACCATGTTCCTGCACTGGCTGGTGGGAATGGTCTACGTCTTCTACTTCGCTTCCTTCATCCTCTTACTGAGAGAGGTAGGGGACAGGGATCGGGACTCCATGTCTATTTCCATTTGATCTTATCAATATTTGGGGAATAAAGCCGTTAACGCAATTTCTCACATCATTAATTTGACGGACACGAAAAGATCCCACCATATTGAACAAACAAATTGTCTGTCGACATTTCCTGTTTCCATCAGCTCGGTTTCGCCTTTTCTTATGTTCATTCGCCCACGTGAATTGGCTGTATGGAAACCTGGTTGTAGAGCATGTCCCAAATGACACCTCATATAGTGCACTACATTAACTCTACATCCCAAATGGCACACTATTCGCTTTATAGTGCACTACTTTTAACCAGAGACCTATGGGCCCTGGTCAAACGTAGTGCACTATATAGGGAACATCATCAACCATGTGTCGTTAACTAGTGATTATGATTGATTGTTTTTTATAAGCGAAGTTTAATGATAGCTAGCAACTTACCTTGGCTTCTTACTGCATTCGCGTAACAGGCAGTCTCCTCGTGGAGTGCAATGTAATCAGGTGGTTAGAGCGTTGGACTGAATCCCCGAGCCTGAACAAGGCAGTTAACCCAACGCTCCCAGGCCGCCATTGAAAAGAAGAATGTGTTCTTAACTGACTTGCCTTGTTAAATAAAAGTGTAAAAAAAAATCGGCCAACTCGGTGTCCAAAAATACCGATTTCCAATTGTTATGAAAACTTGAAATCTGCCCTAGTTAATCGGCCATTCCGATGAATCGGACGACCTCTAATATACACACACAAAAAGTATGTGGACACCCCTTCAAATGAGTGGATTCAGCTATTTCAGCCTCATCCGTTGCTGACCGGTGTATAAATCGAGCGTACCGCCATGCAATCTCCATAGACAAATATTGGCAGTAGAAAGGCCTTACTCAAGATGCTCAGTGACTTTCAACGTGGCACCGTTGTCGGTGCTCGTCAGCTGCCCCGGTCAACTGTAAGTTCTGTTATTGTGATGTGGAAACGTCTAGGAGCAACAACGGCTCAGCCGCGAAGTGGTAGGCCACACAAGCTCACAGAACGGGATCGCCGAGTGCTGAAGCTACCAAGTTCCAAACTGCCTCTGGAAGCAACGTCAGCACAAGAACATTTTGTCGGGAGCTTCATGAAATGGGTTTCCATGGCCGAGCAGCCGCACACAAGCCTAAGATCACCATCCGCAATGCCAAGCGTCGGCCGGAGTGGTGTAAAGCTCGCCGCCATTGACAGACTCTGGATCAGTGGAAAAACATTCTCTCACCACCACTAGGGCTGTGAAAGTAAGTTGAATAGTCTTTATTTTACATGTGTTAATGAAACACATCATTGCTGTGTGTATTAGCTAGAGTATTCAAATGTGTATTGGCCCAACGGAAACGCGTTCTCTGGAGTGACGAATCACGCTTCACCACCTGGCAGTACGACCGATGAATCTGTGTTTGGCAGATGTCAGGAGAACGCTACCTTCCCGAATGCATAGTGCCAACTGCAAAGTTAATGGTCTGGGGCTGTTTTACATGGTTCAGGCCCCTTAGTTCCAGTGAAGGGAAATCTTAACACGACAGCATACAATTACATTATAGACGATTATGTGCTTCCAACTTTATGGCAACAGTTTGGGGAAGGCCCTTTCCTGTTTCAGCATGACAATACCCCCGTGCACAAAGCAAGGTCCATACAGAAATGGTTTGTCGATCATTGGGGAGGAACTTGACTGGCCTGCACAGAGCCCTGACCTCAACCCCATCGAACCCATTTCGGATGAATTGGAACACTGACGGCGAGCCAGGCCTAATCGTCCAAAATCAGTGCCCATCCTCACTAATGCTCTTGTGGCTGAATGGAAGCAAATCCCTGCAGCACTTTTCCAACTTCTAGTGGAAAGCCTTCCCAGAAGAGTGGAGGCTGTTATAGCAGGAAAGGGAGGGATCAACTCTATATTAATGCCCAGCATTTTGGAATGAGATGTTCGATGTGGTGTCCACATATTATTGGCCATGTAGTGTATGTTGTGTGGACCTCCCACTACGAATACAGCATGCAGTTTATTTGTTTACAGGTCAAATGTTATGATGAACTTCACAGGGTGGTGAAAGTGCACAGCGATGAGCGGTGATGCTCCTTTCCGAAAAATACTGAGTGTCTTATTCTGGTGACGTGATGATTGATGCTTCACTAGCCTACCTGCAGAGTATCCGTGAGCTGTTGGCTAGAGCGCGCGTGCCACAAACCTTCGCTATTTTACGCAACAGTTTTATTTGAAATGCCGATGGAAACGCATTAAACTTTGGGTTTTTATTCGGTACATGAAAATGGAACTTATGTGCAGTGCACTACGTCATCACGCACTGCTTATTATCCAGAGAATGTGTATACTTTCGTCATTACATTTACATTTACATTTAAGTCATTTGGCAGACGCTCTTATCCAGAGCGACTTACAAATTGGTGAATTCACCTTATGACATCCAGTGGAACAGCCACTTTACAATAGTGCATCTAAATCATTTAAGGGGGGGGGGGGTGAGAAGGATTACTTTATCCTATCCTAGGTATATGCGGGATTCTAGAATATTCACTTAAATCTGTTACCAATTGGATGGAAGCGTAGCCATTGACTGGTTTGTTGTAGTGTACTGTTGATTAATTCCTGACTATAGTGTGTTGCTGTGTTGGGTCAGGTGCTGAGGCCTGGGGTTCTGTGGTTTCTGAGAAACCTGAACGATCCAGACTTCAACCCAGTCCAGGAGATGATCCACCTACCCATCTACAGACACATCCGCAGGTTCATCCTGTCTGTGGTACGTACATCTACAGACACCTCCGCAGGTTCATCCTGTCTGTGGTACGTACATCTACAGACACCTCCGCAGGTTCATCCTGTCTGTGGTACGTACATCTACAGACACCTCCGCAGGTTCATCCTGTCTGTGGTACGTATAGTGCATTCGGAAAGTATTCAGACCCCATGACTTTTTCCACATTTTGTTACATTACAGCCTTATTCGAAAATGGATTAAATAAATCAAAATGAATCTACAGACAGTACCCCATAATGACATCACAACACCCCATAATGACGAAGCAAAAACATCTAGAGAACATTTAGTTAATATTATTTTTTCAACTACAATATCACATTTCCATAAGTATTCAGACCCTTTACTCAGTACTTTGTTGAAGCACCTTTGGCAGCCATCACATCCTCGAGTCTTCTTGGGTATGACGCTGCAAGCTTTGCACACCTATATTTGGGGAGTTTCTCCCATTTTCCTCTGCAGATCCTCTCAAGCTCTGTCAGGTTGGATGGGGAGAGTCGCTGCACAACTATTTTCAGGTCTCTCCAGAGATGTTCAATCGGGTTCAAGTCCGGGCTCTGGCTAGGCAACTCAAGGACATTCAAAGTCTTGTCCTGAAGCCACTCCTGTGTTGTCTTGTCTGTATGTTTAGGGTTGTTGTCCTGTTGGAAGGTAAACCTTCGCCCCAGTCTGGGGTCCTGAGCACTCTGGAGCAGGTTTTCATCAAGGACCTCTCTGTACTTTCCCTTGATCCTGACTAGTCTCCCAGTCCCTGCCTCTGAAAAACATCCCCACAGCATGATGCTGCCACCACCATGCTTCATCGTAGGGATGGTGCCAGGTTTCCTCCAGACATGATGCTGCCACCACCGTGCTTCACCATAGGGATGGTGCCAGGTTTCCTCCAGACATGATGCTGCCACCACCATGCTTCGCCGTAGGGATGGTGCCAGGTTTCCTCCGGACGGGATGCTTGGCATTCAGTCCAAAGTGTTTAATTTTGGTTTCATCAGACCAGAGAATCTTGTTTCTCATGGTCTGAGAGTCCTTTAGGTGCCTTTTGGCAAACTCCAAGCTGGCTGTCATGTGCCTTTTACTGAGGAGTGACTTCCTTCCGCCTGGCCACTCTTCCATAATTGGTGGAGTGCTGCAGAGATGGTTGTCCTTCTGGAAGATTCTCTCGTCTCCACAGAGGAACTCTAGAGCTCTGTCAGGCTCTTCTCCCCCGATTGCTCAGTTTGGCTGGGCGGCCAGCTCTAGGTAGTGTCTGGTTCCAAACTTCTTCCATTAAATGAATGATGGAGGCCACTGAGTTCTTGGGGACCTTTAATGCTGCAGAAATGTTTTGGTCCCCTTCCCCAGATCTGTGCCTCGAAAGAATCCTGTTTCGGAGCTCTAAAAACAATTCCTTCAACCTCATGGCTTGGTTATTGCTCTGACATGCACTGTCAACTGTGGGACATTATATAGACAGATGTGTGCCTTTCCAAATCATGTCCAATCAATTACATTTACCACAGGTGGACTCCAATCAAGTTGTAGAAACATCAAGGATGATCAATGGAAACAGGATGCACCAGAGCTCACAATACTTATGTAAAATGTTTTTTAGTTTTTATAGATTTATACAAAAATTTCTATTGGGTATTTTGGAAAAATGCTGTAATGTAACAAAATGTGGAAAAATTTAAGGGGCCCAAATGCACTGTACATCTACAGACACCTCCGGCAGCAGGGTTTCCGTTGGCCGGTAATTGCCGACTTTTGGCCGAAAAGCATATTCCATGATTGAAATACCAAGCAATCACATGTGTAGTAAAAACATTTTTTTACAATTCAATTTTTTTTTTAAACCAATGGCCAAGATTAGAGCTGCAATTTGTATTTCTGAACTGGTAATTAAAATGCACTTCCCATTTGCCATTCAAGTACAAAGGCAACTTAACAGGCTGGGGCGGCAGGGTAGCCTCGTGGTTAGAGTGTTGGACTAGTAACTGGAAGGTTGCAAGTTCAAACCCCTGAGCTGACAAGGTACAAATCTGTCGTTCTGCCCCTGAACAGGCAGTTAACCCACTGTTCCTAGGCCGTCATTGAAAATAAGAATTTGTTCTTAGCTGACTTGCCTAGTAAAATAAAGGTAAAATAAAAATAAATTCAGTGCGTCACAGCACTTTACAATGAGCTGGAGGCAGTATGCATTTTGAAAACGTACTTAATTGTTTGAAACCTGAAGGTTTTACTACATATTCTGAGGCATATCTTACCTTGCTTAAAGTAGCCTAGCCAAAATCACACCAAACATGCAGACCATTGAAACCAGTAGTCTGTTTCTCTCATGTTCTATTGATTTTCATTGTCTAGTAGCCAAAGGCACAATCCTAGTCATATTAGCAACCAATGCTAGTTGTTGCGTCAACAGTCATATTAGCAACCAATGCTAGTTGTTGCGTCAACAGTCATATTAGCAACCAATGCTAGTTGTTGCGTCAACAGACATATTAGCAACCAATGCTAGTTGTTGCGTCAACAGTCATATTAGCAACCAATGCTAGTTGTTGCGTCAACAGTCATATTAGCAACCAATGCTAGTTGTTGCGTCAACAGTCATATTAGCAACCAATGCTAGTTGTTGCGTCAACAGTCATATTAGCAACCAATGCTAGGTGTTGCGTCAACAGTCATATTAGCAACCAATGCTAGGTGTTGCGTCAACAGTCATATTAGCAACCAATGCTAGGTGTTGCGTCAACAGTCATATTAGCAACCAATGCTAGTTGATGCGTCAACAGTCATATTAGCAACCAATGCTAGTTGTTGCGTCAACAGTCATATTAGCAACCAATGCTAGTTGTTGCGTCAACAGTCATATTAGCAACCAATGCTAGTTGTTGCGTCAACAGTCATATTAGCAACCAATGCTAGTTGTTGCGTCAACAGTCATATTAGCAACCAATGCTAGTTGTTGCGTCTTTAGATCTCTTCTTTCTACATTTCTAACCACCGCTACCTGCCGCCACATGAAACAGCTCAAAATGTGTTTTCCTCTAAGTGCATTATGGGGCGAACATTCGTGTATAGCTTACTGCCTTGTGTGCATTGCCACGCGTATAATGTGAAGAAATAATAGCTTATCAAAGTGATATGCTAAACATTCTGATCTGTTGCATGAGCTTTTTTACGTTTTGGGGTGTGGCAAAGGACTACTGGCTGGATGAATTATGGATCTATCGTCCCACAACTATCCCAGAGTCTGTTTTGGACAGGTTATTTCTTTCTCGCACAGAACGATAAGCTGACCAATAGAATAGGTCAACTTTTCTACTATGGCGGATAGTAGATTGACGTAGGCTAGTAATTTTGCTGTTCGTTACCTGTTGGATGAGGAAAAGTAAATGTGGGCAGTTATTCTAACATGTGCAGCAAGTAGGTTTCAAGTTTGGGGAAGCTAATTTTCACCATAAAAATGCATTTCATGCATCCTCCATTTGCAGACTTGTGTAAGATATATTCTACTATTCATAATGTGAAGAGTAGATTGGATAGTCATAATTTAGGCTAATAATAGAACTAAATCACTGTGTGTAAAAATACTGTTGAATGCAGGGTATAGTGACTTAGTGGGTCTAGGCTACATATCTGCTTTCGTACAGGAAAATTGTGGCCTTTTTTAATAAACACATTTTATGTAATTCTGCTACACTTTTTATATGACTGGAGACATTAGCAGAATATTTTTTAATATGACAGAGAAGCCTACTCTGCTGACACATAAAGACAACGTTGTCTGATCTATATATTGGGCCAACGAGAAGGGGAGAAACAAATTCAATATGACGTCCCCATCTAACCTGTAGGCCAACGAGAAGGGGAGAAACAAATTCAATATGACCTCCCATCTAACCTGGAGGAGGAAATGATTGTCCAAAATCAAACACAAGTGCCAGTGACCCAATGCTAAAGACATGAATATACAGTCACTGGGGTTCTGGCCCATGTTCTCCACTGGTGCCAATAGGATAGGCTACTTTTCGCTCAATTAAGTAGATCATTTTGATAACTAAAAGACAGATTGGAGTCTTCTCTTTACAGCAATAGCCAATTGTTTTCTAAACTGTTTTTCCGCGATTGTATTTTTAAATATTACGATATGCCTGGCTGGGTCTCTCTGCTTTTCACTGACTGTCAAAACTCATCACACATCTTCTTGGTATTTACCACACGCTCTGCCTAAATTGCAGGCCCTTCCGACTGGGCTATGCCATTTAAAACAATCTACATATTATACAATTAATGATATTCTGTGGCCAAAACGTGCTGTTTGGTGTAGTAGGCTATTTTGAATTTTGAAGGAAAAAAAATCTGTATAGACAGCAAAAAGCTAATTAGGCTATATAATTTTGACAATTTTAATGAAATCTACTTTAAGGAAAGCTTCCCCGAGCCTTATGGATACACCACCTATATATTCTAACATCTTCTATTTGCTCATCGGAATTCGGTAAGAATGACGCACGCCATTGCATCCGACTGGCATGTTTTGTGAAGATGAATAACCATAAACTAAATGTGATTTCTGTCATTCTGAGAACCGTGGGTGGACGCCCTAATCAGGCTACGCAAACAATGCATATGGCTCCTGTATATTTCTTAATTGTCCAGCAAATAAAAATGCTGCCTCTGCAGGTTCACCCTGTCTGTGCTCCGTCCATCTACAGACAGATTTGTTGGTAAAAAAGTAGTCACATACAGCTATGGTTCTGCTTTGGTTGTGTGCTGATCATTAAAGGTGTATGATATGTCCTCTCCTAGGTGGTGTTTGGCTCTATCGTTCTCCTGATGTTGTGGCTGCCCATCAGGATGATCAAGCTCCTCCTCCCTGCCTTCCTCCCCTACAACGTCATGCTTTACAGGTACACTCCTTCCTCCCCTACAACGTAATGCTTTACAGGGACGCTCCTTCCTCCCCTACAACGTCATGCTTTACAGGGACGCTCCTTCCTCCCCTACAACGTCATGCTTTACAGGGACGCTCCTTCCTCCCCTACAACGTCACGCTTTACAGGGACTCTCCTTCCTGTCCTACAACGTCATGCTTTACAGGGACGCTCCTTCCTGTCCTACAACGTCATGCTTTACAGGGACGCTCCTTCCTGTCCTACAACGTCACGCTTTACAGGGACGCTCCTTCCTCCCCTACAACGTCATGCTTTACAGGGACGCTCCTTCCTCCCCTACAACGTCATGCTTTACAGGGACGCTCCTTCCTCCCCTACAACGTCATGCTTTACAGGGACGCTCCTTCCTCCCCTACAACGTCACGCTTTACAGGGACTCTCCTTCCTGTCCTACAACGTCATGCTTTACAGGGACGCTCCTTCCTCCCCTACAACGTCATGCTTTACAGGGACGCTCCTTCCTGTCCTACAACGTCATGCTTTACAGGGACGCTCCTTCCTCCCCTACAACGTCATGCTTTACAGGTACACTCCTTCCTCCCCTACAACGTCATGCTTTACAGGGACGCTCCTTCCTCCCCTACAACGTCATGCTTTACAGGGACTCTCCTTCCTGTCCTACAACGTCATGCTTTACAGGGACGCTCCTTCCTGTCCTACAACGTCATGCTTTACAGGGACGCTCCTTCCTGTCCTACAACGTCATGCTTTACAGTGACGCTCCTTCCTCCCCTACAACGTCATGCTTTACAGGTACACTCCTTTCTGTCCTACAACATCATGCTTTACAGGGACGCTCCTTCCTCCCCTACAACGTCATGCTTTACAGGTACGCTCCTTTCTGTCCTACAACGTCATGCTTTACAGGGACGCTCCTTCCTCCCCTACAACGTCATGCTTTACAGGGACGCTCCTTCCTCCCCTACAACGTCACGCTTTACAGGGACGCTCCTTCCTCCCCTACAACGTCACGCTTTACAGGGACGCTCCTTCCTCCCCTACAACGTCACGCTTTACAGGGACGCTCTTTCCTCCCCTACAACGTCACGCTTTCCAGGGACGCTCCTTCCTCCCCTACAACGTCACGCTTTACAGGTACACTCCTTCCTCCCCTACAACGTCACGCTTTACAGGGACGCTCTTTCCTCCCCTACAACGTCACGCTTTACAGGGACGCTCCTTCCTCCCCTACAACGTCACGCTTTACAGGGACGCTCTTTCCTCCCCTACAACGTCACGCTTTACAGGGACGCTCCTTCCTCCCCTACAACGTCATGCTTTACAGGTACACTCCTTTCTGTCCTACAACGTCATGCTTTACAGGGACACTCCTTCCTCCCCTACAACGTCATGCTTTACAGGGACGCTCCTTCCTGTCCTACAACGTCATGCTTTACAGGGACGCTCCTTCCTCCCCTACAACGTCATGCTTTACAGGTACACTCCTTTCTGTCCTACAACATCATGCTTTACAGGGACGCTCCTTCCTCCCCTACAACGTCACGCTTTACAGGGACGCTCTTTCCTCCCCTACAACATCATGCTTTACAGGGACGCTCCTTCCTCCCCTACAACGTCATGCTTTACAGGGACGCTCCTTTCTGTCCTACAACGTCATGCTTTACAGGGACGCTCCTTCCTGTCCTACAACGTCATGCTTTACAGGGACGCTCCTTCCTCCCCTACAACGTCATGCTTTACAGGTACACTCCTTCCTCCCCTACAACGTCATGCTTTACAGGGACGCTCCTTCCTCCCCTACAACGTCATGCTTTACAGGGACTCTCCTTCCTGTCCTACAACGTCATGCTTTACAGGGACGCTCCTTCCTGTCCTACAACGTCATGCTTTACAGGGACGCTCCTTCCTGTCCTACAACGTCATGCTTTACAGTGACGCTCCTTCCTCCCCTACAACGTCATGCTTTACAGGTACACTCCTTTCTGTCCTACAACATCATGCTTTACAGGGACGCTCCTTCCTCCCCTACAACGTCATGCTTTACAGGTACGCTCCTTTCTGTCCTACAACGTCATGCTTTACAGGGACGCTCCTTCCTCCCCTACAACGTCATGCTTTACAGGGACGCTCCTTCCTCCCCTACAACGTCACGCTTTACAGGGACGCTCCTTCCTCCCCTACAACGTCACGCTTTACAGGGACGCTCCTTCCTCCCCTACAACGTCACGCTTTACAGGGACGCTCTTTCCTCCCCTACAACGTCACGCTTTCCAGGGACGCTCCTTCCTCCCCTACAACGTCACGCTTTACAGGTACACTCCTTCCTCCCCTACAACGTCACGCTTTACAGGGACGCTCTTTCCTCCCCTACAACGTCACGCTTTACAGGGACGCTCCTTCCTCCCCTACAACGTCACGCTTTACAGGGACGCTCTTTCCTCCCCTACAACGTCACGCTTTACAGGGACGCTCCTTCCTCCCCTACAACGTCATGCTTTACAGGTACACTCCTTTCTGTCCTACAACGTCATGCTTTACAGGGACACTCCTTCCTCCCCTACAACGTCATGCTTTACAGGGACGCTCCTTCCTGTCCTACAACGTCATGCTTTACAGGGACGCTCCTTCCTCCCCTACAACGTCATGCTTTACAGGTACACTCCTTTCTGTCCTACAACATCATGCTTTACAGGGACGCTCCTTCCTCCCCTACAACGTCACGCTTTACAGGGACGCTCTTTCCTCCCCTACAACATCATGCTTTACAGGGACGCTCCTTCCTCCCCTACAACGTCACGCTTTACAGGGACGCTCCTTTCTGTCCTACAACGTCATGCTTTACAGGGACGCTCCTTCCTGTCCTACAACGTCACGCTTTACAGGGACGCTCCTTCCTCCCCTACAACGTCACGCTTTACAGGGACGCTCCTTCCTCCCCTACAACGTCATGCTTTACAGGGACACTCCTTCCTGTCCTACAACGTCACGCTTTACAGGTACGCTCCTTCCTCCCCTACAACGTCATGCTTTACAGGGACGCTCCTTCCTCCCCTACAACGTCATGCTTTACAGGGACACTCTTTCCTCCCCTACAACGTCATACTTTACAGGGACGCTCCTTCCTCCCCTACAACGTCATGCTTTACAGGTACACTCCTTTCTGTCCTACAACATCATGCTTTACAGGGACGCTCCTTCCTGTCCTACAACGTCATGCTTTACAGGGACTCTCCCTCCTCCCCTACAACGTCATGCTTTACAGGGACACTCCTTTCTGTCCTACAACATCATGCTTTACAGGGACGCTCCTTCCTGTCCTACAACGTCATGCTTTACAGGGACTCTCCCTCCTCCCCTACAACGTCATGCTTTACAGGGACGCTCCTTCCTCCCCTACAACGTCATGCTTTACAGGGACGCTCCTTCCTGTCCTACAACGTCATGCTTTACAGGGACGCTCCTTCCTGTCCTACAACGTCACGCTTTACAGGGACGCTCCTTCCTGTCCTACAACGTCATGCTTTACAGGGACGCTCCTTCCTGTCCTACAACGTCACGCTTTACAGGGACGCTCCTTCCTCCCCTACAACGTCACGCTTTACACGGACACTCCTTCCTCCCCTACAACGTCATGCTTCACAGGGACGCTCCTTCCTGTCCTACAACGTCATGCTTCACAGGGACACTCACATGGCTCAATTGTGGCCAGCAAAGGTCACCAACCCTGGTCCTGGAGAGCTGCTGTGTGTGCAGGTTTTTATTCCAGCCCAGCATCAAAATGCCTAGATATAGATGTATGCCCAGTAAGTGATATACCTTCACCCACCTCTCTCCCCCCTCCTCTCCACCCCCTCCTCTATCCTCTCTCCCCCTCCTCTCTCCCCCTCCCCTATCCTCTCTCCTCCCCCTCTCTCCCCCTCCTCTTTCCCCCTCCCCTATCCTCTCTCCTCTATCCGCTCTCCCCTCTCCTCACTACCCTATCCCCTATCCTCTCTCCCCTCTCCTCTCTCCTCTCCTCCAGTGATGCTCCAGTCAGTGAGCTGTCTCTGGAGCTGTTGTTACTGCAGGTGGTTCTGCCAGCTCTCCTGGAACAAGGTCACACACGCCAGTGGCTCAAAGGCCTGGTCAGGGCCTGGACTGTCAGCGCTGGATACCTACTGTGGGTCTATCCACACTACACCTACACACTGTACACTACACCTATACACACTGTACACTACACCTATACACACTGTACACTACACCTATACACACTGTACACTACACCTATACACACTGTACACTACACCTATACACACTGTACACTACACCTATACACACTGTACACTACACCTATACACACTGTACACTACACCTATACACACTGTACACTACACCTATACACACTACACCTATACACTACACCTATACACACTGTACACTACACCTATACACACTGTACACTACACCTATACACACTACACCTATACACACTATACACTACACCTATACACACTATACACTACACCTATACACACTACACCTATACAAACTACACCTATATACTACACCTATACACACTATACACTGCACCTATACACACTATACACTGCACCTATACACACTATACACTACACCTATACACACTGTACACTACACCTATACACACTGTACACTACACCTATATACACTGTACACTACACCTATACACACTGTACACTACACCTATACACACTGTACACTACACCTATACACACTGTACACTACACCTATACACACTGTACACTACACCTATACACACTGTACACTACACCTATACACACTGTACACTACACCTATACACACTACACCTATACACACTACACCTATATACTACACCTATACACACTACACTACAACTATACACACTATACACTACACCTATATACACTACAACTATACACACTATACACTACACCTATATACACTACACCTATACACACTATACACTACACCTATACACACTACACCTATACACACTGTACACTACACCTATACACACTACACCTATACACACTGTACACTACACCTATACACACTACACCTATACACACTGTACACTACACCTATACACACTGTACCCTACACCTATACACACTGTACACTACACCTATACACACTGTACACTACACCTATACACACTGTACACTACACCTATACACACTGTACACTACACCTATACACACTGTACACTACACCTATACACACTGTACACTACACCTATACACACTGTACACTACACCTATACACACTGTACACTACACCTATACACTACACCTATATACTACACCTATATACTACACTACACCTATACACACTATACACTACACCTATACACACTATACACTACACCTATACACACTGTACACTACACCTATACACACTACACACTACACCTATACACACTGTACACTACACCTATACACACTATACACTACACCTATACACACTGTACACTACACCTATACACACTATACACTACACCTATACACACTGTACACTACACCTATACACACTATACACTACACCTATACACACTACACCTATATACTACACCTATACACACTACACTACACCTATACACACTATACACTACACCTATACACACTGTACACTACACCTATACACACTACACCTATACACACTACACCTATATACTACACCTATACACACTACACTACAACTATACACACTATACACTACACCTATATACACTACACCTATACACACTATACACTACACCTATACACACTACACCTATACACACTGTACACTACACCTATACACACTACACCTATACACACTGTACACTACACCTATACACACTACACCTATACACACTGTACACTACACCTATACACACTACACCTATACACACTGTACACTACACCTATACACACTGTACACTACACCTATACACACTGTACACTACACCTATACACACTGTACACTACACCTATACACACTGTACACTACACCTATACACACTGTACACTACACCTATACACACTGTACACTACACCTATACACACTGTACACTACACCTATACACTACACCTATATACTACACCTATACACTACACTACACCTATACACACTACACTACACCTATACACACTATACACTACACCTATACACACTGTACACTACACCTATACACACTGTACACTACACCTATACACACTGTACACTACACCTATACACACTGTACACTACACCTATACACACTATACACTACACCTATACACACTACACACTACACCTATACACACTGTACACTACACCTATACACACTGTACACTACACCTATACACACTATACACTACACCTATACACACTGTACACTACACCTATACACACTATACACTACACCTATACACACTGTACACTACACCTATACACACTACACCTATATACTACACCTATACACACTACACTACACCTATACACACTATACACTACACCTATACACACTACACCTATATACACTACACCTATACACACTACACTACACCTATACACACTGTACACTACACCTATACACACTACACATCAGCGCTGGATACCTACTGTGGGTCTATCCACACTACAACTACACACTGTACACTACACCTATACACACTATACACTACACCTATACACACTGTACACTACACCTATACACACTATACACTACACCTATACACACTACACCTATACACTACACCTATACACACTATACACTACACCTATATACACTACACCTATACACACTACACCTATATACTACACCTATACACACTGTACACTACACCTATACACACTATACACTACACCTATACACACTGTACACTACACCTATACACACTATACACTACACCTATACACACTACACCTATATACTACACACTACACTACACCTATACACACTATACACTACACCTATACACACTACACCTATACACACTATACACTACACCTATACACACTATACACTACACCTATACACACTACACCTATATACACTATACACTACACCTATACACACTACACTACACCTATACACACTACACCTATATACTACACCTATACACACTATACACTACACCTTTACACACGATACACTACACCTATACACACTACACCTATACACTCTATACACTACACTCTATACACTACACCTATACACACTACACTACACCTATACACACTACACTACACCTATACACACTATACACTACACCTATACACTCTATACACTACACCTATACACACTATACACTACACCTATACACACTATACACTACACCTATACACACTACACTACACCTATACACACTACACTACACCTATACACACTACACTACACCTATACACACTACACTACACCTATACACTCTATACACTACACCTATACACACTATACACTACACCTATATACACTACACCTATACACACTATACACTACACCTATACACACTACACTTATATACACTACAACTATACACACTATACACTACACCTATATACACTACACCTATACATACTATACACCTATACACACTATACACTACACCTATACACACTATACACTACACCTATACACACTACACCTATATACACTACACCTATACACACTATACACTACACTTATATACACTACAACTATACACACTATACACTACACTTATATACACTACAACTATACACACTACACACTATACACTACACCTATACATATTATACACTACACCTATACACACTATACACTACACCTATACACACTACACCTATACACTACACCTATACACTACACCTATATACACTACACCTATACACACTATACACTACACCTATACACACTACACCTATACACACTATACACTACACTTCTATAAACACTATACACTACACTTATATACACTACAACTATACATACTATACACTACAACTATACACACTATACACTACACCTATATACACTACACCTATATACACTACACCTATATACACTACACCTATACACACTATACACTACACCTATACACACTATACACTACACCTATACACACTATACACTACACCTATACACACTACACCTATACACTACACCTATACACACTATACACTACAACTATACATACTATACACTACAACTATACACACTATACACTACACCTATATACACTACACCTATACACACTATATACACACTATACACTACACCTATATTCAGTACACCTATACACACTACACCTATACACACTACACCTATATACACTACACCTATATACACTACACCTATATACACTACACCTATATACACTACACCTATATACACTATACACTACACCTATACACACTATACACTACACCTATACACACTATACACTACACCTATATACACTGCACCTATACACACTATACACTACACCTATATACACTACACCTATATACACTATACACTACACTTATATACACTACACCTATACACTACACCTATACACACTATACACTACACCTATACACACTATACACTACACCTATATACACTACACCTATACACTATACACTACATCTATATACACTATACACTACACCTATACACACTACACCTATACACTACACCTATACACACTATACACTACACCTATACACACTATACACTACACCTATATACACTACACCTATACACTACATCTATATACACTATACACTACACCTATACACACTACACCTATATACACTACACCTATATACACTACACCTATACATATTATACACTACACCTATACACACTATGCACTACACCTATACACACTACACCTATACACTACACCTATACACACTATACACTACACCTATATACACTACACCTATACACACTATACACTACACCTATACACACTACACCTATACACACTACACCTATACACACTACACCTATACACACTACACCTATACACACTATACACTACACCTATATACACTACACCTATACACTACACCTATACACACTATACACTACACCTATACACACTATACACTACACTTCTATACACACTATACACTACACTTATATACACACTATACACTACACTTATATACACTACAACTATACATACTATACACTACAACTATACACACTATACACTACACCTATATACACTACAACTATACACACTATACACTACAACTATACACACTATACTTATATACACTACACCTATACACACTATACACTACACCTATATTCAGTACACCTATACACACTACACCTATACACACTACACCTATATACACTACACCTATATACACTATACACTACACCTATACACACTATACACTACACCTATACACACTACACCTATACACACTACACCTATACACACTATACACTACACCTATATACACTACACCTATACACACTATACACTACACCTATACACACTACACCTATACACACTATACACTACACTTCTATATACACTATACACTACACTTATATACACTACAACTATACATACTATAGACTACAACTATACACACTATACACTACACCTATATACACTACAACTATACACACTATACACTACAACTATACACACTATACTTATATACACTACACCTATACACACTATACACTACACCTATATTCAGTACACCTATACACACTACACCTATACACACTACACCTATATACACTACACCTATATACACTACACCTATATACACTATACACTACACCTATACACACTATACACTACACCTATACACACTACACCTATATACACTATACACTACACTTATATACACTACACCTATACACACTATACATTACACCTATACACACTATACACTACACCTATACACTATACACTACATATATATATACACTATACACTACACCTATACACACTACACCTATATACACTACACCTATATACACTACACCTATATACACTACACCTATATACACTACACCTATATACACTACACCTATACACACTACACCTATACACACTACACCTATACACACTACACCTATACACACTATACACTACACCTATACACTACACCTATACACACTACACCTATACACACTATACACTACACCTATACACACTATACACTACACTTCTATACACACTATACACTACACTTATATACACTACAACTATACATACTATACACTACAACTATACACACTATACACTACACCTATATACACTACAACTATACACACTATACACTACAACTATACACACTATACTTATATACACTACACCTATACACACTATACACTACACCTATATTCAGTACACCTATACACACTACACCTATATACACTACACCTATATACACTACACCTATATACACTATACACTACACCTATACACACTATACACTACACCTATACACACTACACCTATACACACTATACACTACACCTATACACACTATACACTACACTTCTATACACACTATACACTACACTTATATACACACTATACACTACACTTATATACACTACAACTATACATACTATACACTACAACTATACACACTATACACTACACCTATATACACTACAACTATACACACTATACACTACAACTATACACACTATACTTATATACACTACACCTATACACACTATACACTACACCTATATTCAGTACACCTATACACACTACACCTATACACACTACACCTATACACACTACACCTATATACACTACACCTATATACACTATACACTACACCTATACACACTATACACTACACCTATACACACTACACCTATACACACTACACCTATACACACTATACACTACACCTATATACACTACACCTATACACACTATACACTACACCTATACACACTACACCTATACACACTATACACTACACTTCTATATACACTATACACTACACTTATATACACTACAACTATACATACTATAGACTACAACTATACACACTATACACTACACCTATATACACTACAACTATACACACTATACACTACACCTATACACACTATACTTATATACACTACACCTATACACACTATACACTACACCTATATTCAGTACACCTATACACACTACACCTATACACACTACACCTATATACACTACACCTATATACACTACACCTATATACACTATACACTACACCTATACACACTATACACTACACCTATACACACTACACCTATATACACTATACACTACACTTATATACACTACACCTATACACACTATACATTACACCTATACACACTATACACTACACCTATACACTATACACTACATATATATATACACTATACACTACACCTATACACACTACACCTATATACACTACACCTATATACACTACACCTATATACACTACACCTATATACACTACACCTATATACACTACACCTATACACACTACACCTATACACACTACACCTATACACACTATACACTACACCTATACACACTACACCTATACACACTACACCTATACACACTATACACTACACTTATATACACTACACCTATACACACTATACCTATAAACACTATACACTACACCTATACACACTATACACTACACCTATACACACTATACACTACACTTATATACACTACACCTATACACTACACCTATACACACTATACACTACACCTATACACTACACCTATACACACTACACCTATACACACTATACACTACACCTATATACACTACACCTATACACACTATACACTACACCTATACACATTATACACACACTCCCAAAGTGGTCTTTTAAATAGGGTCATGTGTATAGCTACAGACCCGTAACATGAAGTATATATTTGTTAGCTGACTTTCTCTCCCTTCACCTCCTCTCCCCCCTTTCAGAGACCTCCACTCCTACTTGCTCGGAGAACAGGAAGATGATGCTAACCAGCCTGTCAACAACAACCATGCTCCCGGTCATCAAAACAACAACAACGCTAACCCCGCCCCTGCTGTGGGGGAGGGGCTTCATGCAGCCCATCAGGCCATACTACAGCAGGGAGGACCTATAGGTTTCCAACCCTACCATCGGCCCCTACGCTTCCCTTTCAGGGTCAGTGCACTACACACTACCATCGGCCCCTACGCTTCCCCTTCAGGGTCGGTCACACTACCATCGGCCCCTACACTTCCCCTTCAGGGTCGGTCACACTACCATCGGCCCCTACGCTTCCCTTTCAGGGTCAGTCACACTACCATCGGCCCCTACGCTTCCCCTTCAGGGTCAGTCACACTACCATCGGCCCCTACGCTTCCCCTTCAGGGTCAGTCACACTACCATCGGCCCCTACGCTTCCCCTTCAGGGTCAGTCACACTACCATCGGCCCCTACGCTTCCCCTTCAGGGTCAGTCACACTACCATCGGCCCCTACGCTTCCCTTTCAGGGTCAGTCACACTACCATCGGCCCCTACGCTTCCCCTTCAGGGTCAGTCACACTACCATCGGCCCCTACGCTTCCCCTTCAGGGTCAGTCACACTACCATCGGCCCCTACGCTTCCCCTTCAGGGTCAGCTACACTACCATCGGCCCCTACGCTTCCCCTTCAGGGTCAGCTACACTACCATCGGCCCCTACGCTTCCCCTTCAGGGTCAGTCACACTACCATCGGCCCCTACGCTTCCCCTTCAGGGTCAGTCACACTACCATCGGTCCCTACGCTTCCCCTTCAGGGTCAGTCACACTACCATTGGCCCCTACGCTTCCCCTTCAGGGTCAGTCACACTACCATCGGCCCCTACGCTTCCCCTTCAGGGTCAGTCACACTACCATCGGCCCCTACGCTTCCCCTTCAGGGTCAGTCACACTACCATCGGCCCCTACGCTTCCCTTCAGGGTCAGTCACACTACCATCGGCCCCTACGCTTCCCCTTCAGGGTCAGTCACACTACCATCGGCCCCTACGCTTCCCCTTCAGGGTCAGTCACACTACCATCGGCCCCTACGCTTCCCCTTCAGGGTCAGTCACACTATCACCGATCCTTCCACTTCCCCTTCAGGAAGCTTGAATGTACCACTTGAATGTCTCTCTCTCTCCGGTCTATAGATCGTCTTGCTGATAGGGTTCATGTGTATCACCCTGCTGGTTTCCAGTCTGGTGTGTCTGACGTTACCAGGTGAGATATCAACCTAAAGTCATTGTTGGGGGAGTCGTGAACAATATGTCGTTAAACGAGTAATTTAACTATATTTTGCAGTAGCTCAGTGGGAAGTTGAACTAAATTCAAATCTTACGGTAGAGGCTGGTGGGAGGAGCTATAGGAGGACGGGGTCACTAATGGCCGAAATGGAACGGTATCAAACTGCAAAGATATGGAAGCCACATGTTTGACTCTGTTCCATTTATTCCATTCCAGCCTTTCCAATGACCCCGTCCTCCTATAGCTCCTCCCACCAGCCTCCATGGAAGTCTTGGTAGTGTTTTCAGTAATGAATTACTTATTTTTTCTTTTTTTTTTTACATATAGCTAACTACTGGAACTACACACAAGTTGATTAAATATGGGTAAAATAGTCAAGAATGTCCTAGCCTAATCCTCACTTTAATTTTTTTTGTTTTTTAATAGGTTAAATTACACATTCTGTTAACATCTGACTCCGTAGTGATATGTTTAGATATGATAATTTATCACAAAGTAGTTTGTTTTCAAATGAACGTTGAACGGATCAGCTTATCCGAAGCACCCTAACACCGATGGAAGGTATAACATGAACAGACCAGAGGCGGTGTTGGGGTTCCTTTTCTTTTGTATCGTTTACTAAACGGGTCGTCGTTCACCCGAGTAAATAACTCCAGTACAGGGAACGTCCAACGCTGAAACACCAACGTAACAAAACACACAAACTAATCCGTTGACCAAAAGGCCGTGGCCGAAAAGGGAACACAATGGCTACTCCTGTCTTTAGACTTGTCGTCTAGACAACAGCTGCAGAGGGAACACTTCTCTCTACCTAAAGCCTGCCTTGATTGACAGAGAGACAGACCAGTCACAGGAGCTTTGTCTGAGGTAGGAAAAACTGACGTTCTCACGGGTCCCGGTCTCTACTCCCCATCCTCACCCAGCTCCTCTCCTGGCACACCGATATAGAGGAAGATGCAAAGCAATTAGTGGGCCCAGGTGTGTACTAATTGGCTTTACACTGAGTACCTATCCCCTGAGGAGGGTGCTGTCGCATCGTCTTCCTCCGGCTGGTCACTGAACTCTCACATTTCGTTCAGTAAAACTATATGGTTCTTAAGGGTAGCTAGACTTCTTCCAGTGGTCAGTAATTGGTAGCTTGGTAAACTATATTTTCAGAGTAGCTTCCCCAACACTGACCTCTCATCTATCGACACACCTTAGTATTGTTTTAAATCTAAATGACCTGCGCGGAAATAAGTAGACTTGTTTAATCTCAATACTGGAGTATTTCTTCAGGAATCTCACCTGGAATGACGAACCTGAATGTTTCGAAAGGACACTAAAAGCCATGGTTCTGTTTTTAATGTGTGTTGAAGTGTTTGCGGGCCGTTGGCTGATGTCATTCTGGACAGGCAGCTCGAAGATCCATGAGCTGTATACAGCAGCGTGTGGTCTGTACGTGTGCTGGCTGTCCATCCGCGGTGCCACCGTGCTGTTGGCCTGGATGCCCCAGGGACCCACCATCATCATGGTCAAAGTCCAGGAGTGGACTCTCATGGTAAGAGTCAGAGGGTTTTCCTTAATGGAAGTGTCTCTCGTGCAAATTCAGTTAAGTGTGGCAGCCGGCCTTGAATGAAGCCTGTTGTGTCTGTGTGCTGACGACTCAACAGTCCCATTAAACGGAGAGCTCCAGTCACTTTTAGAATGGGTAACTAGCAATAGGCTGCCGCTAAGTTTCTCAACTAAAAGCAGCATTTTGGAGACAAATCACTCGCTCAACGCTAAACCTTGCTTACACCTATTGTTGAAAAATGTGGCTATTGAGCAAATTGAGGAGACGACTGCTAGGTGTAATCCTAGATAGCAAGCTTTCATCGTCAAAACATAACGACTCAATGGTTGCTAAAAATGGGAAGAGGTCTGTCCATGATAGGGTGTTGCTCTGCCTTGACATCTCAGTTGACCAGACATGTCCAACAGGCCTAGGTTTTGTCACACCTGGACTACTGCCCAGCAGTGGGGTCATGTGTAATTTCACCTGGACTACTGCCCAGCTGTGGGGTCATGTGTAGTTTCACCTGGACTACTGCCCAGCTGTGGGGTCATGTGTAGTTTCACCTGGACTACTGCCCAGCTGTGGGGTCATGTGTAGTTTCGCCTGGACTACTGCCCAGCTGTGGGGTCATGTGTAGTTTCACCTGGACTACTGCCCAGCTGTGGGGTCATGTGTAGTTTCGCCTGGACTACTGCCCAGCTGTGGGGTCATGTGTAGTTTCACCTGGACTACTGCCCAGCTGTGGGGTCATGTGTAGTTTTGCCTGGACTACTGCCCAGCTGTGGGGTCATGTGTAGTTTCACCTGGACTACTGCCCAGCTGTGGGGTCATGTGTAGTTTCACCTGGACTACTGCCCAGCTGTGGGGTCATGTGTAGTTTCACCTGGACTACTGCCCAGCTGTGGGGTCATGTGTAGTTTCACCTGGACTGCTGCCCAGCTGTGGGGTCATGTGTAGTTTCACCTGGACTGCTGCCCAGCTGTGGGGTCATGTGTAGTTTCACCTGGACTGCTGCCCAGCTGTGGGGTCGTGTAGTTTCACCTGGACTGCTGCCCAGCTGTGGGGTCATGTGTAGTTTCACCTGGACTGCTCCCCAGCTGTGGGGTCATGTGTAGTTTCGCCTGGACTGCTGGCCAGCTGTGGGGTCATGTGTAGTTTCGCCTGGACTACTGCCCAGCTGTGGGGTCATGTGCGGCATAGAAGGACATAGGTCAATTGCAGTTGGTCCAGAACAAAGCAGCACGTATCTCACTGAGACGTACACGGTGGGAATGTGTCAGTAACGTGCATGTCAGTTTCTACTGGCTCAAAGTTGAGGAGAGATTGACTGCATCACTTTTGGTCTTGGTGTTGATGTGCTGAAGGTACCGAACGGTCTGTTCAAGCAGTTGACACACAGTTCGGACCCTCATTGGTACAACACAAGACATGCAACCAGAGGTCTCTTCACAGTGCCCAGGTCCAGAACAGAGGCTGGGAAACACACAGTATTAAATAGAGCCATAACTACATGGAAATCTCTGGTAACCCAGGTAACATGACTACATGGAACTCTCTGGTAACCCAGGTAACATGACTTCATGGAACTCTCTGGTAACCCAGGTAACATGACTTCATGGAACTCTCTGGTAACCCAGGTAACATGACTACATGGAACTCTCTGGTAACCCAGGTAACTAAAGCTAGCAATAAAACCAGTTTCAAAACACAGACAAAAGAACACCTTACTGCACAAAGGGGACTGTGAAGAGACAGACATTTTATGTGTCTTGTATTGTAATTTGTACTGTATGTATTACAGCTAGATATTGTTTGTATGTACTGATATATAGACTGTGATGTTTTTAGATGTGTGTTTCAATCCTGAACTGTGTTCTGTACTATGTGTCATGTTTCATGTGGACCCCAGGAAGAGTAGCTAATGCTTTTGCAGCGGCTAATTGGGATCCTAATAATGACCAAATCCACTTTTCTGGAAGTGTGTATAGTAGGTTGTACTAGTTATGGAGATGGCTGTATGTCCAGGGCTAATATCTTCATGCCATTATCATTTATATTTCAACATCCAATCATGTCTTACCTTTTAATGTTGTGTGTGTGTGTAGATTCTGAAGACCCTGGTCGTAGCGTTGCTGGTGGCTGGTGTTATCCCTCTACTATTGGGCCTGCTGTTTGAACTGGTCATCGTTGCTCCCCTACGCGTTCCTCTGGACCAGACGCCTCTCTTCTACCCCTGGCAGGTACTGTGTGTGTGTGGTGGCAAAGGTCACTGGTTTTTATATGGTATCTTGTGTGTAATAGTAAAGGTCACTGTTCTATGTGGTGTGTGTAGGACTGGGCTCTGGGGGTGCTCCATGCCAAAATCATCGCTGCCATCACCCTCATGGGTCCACAGTGGTGGCTGAAGACGGTCATAGAACAGGTGTGTTACCCTTCACCACGTCGTTATCCCTTATACAATGATCAATCTCACACGAAGTTTGACCAACTCTTTCCGTTGTTACTAATTAAACTGCTCGGCATCTGACCGTAAGGCTAGTGGACAGTGCATAGGGCCCAGTACATCACTGGGGCCAAACTTCCTGACCTCCAGGATCTATATACCATGCGATGGCAGGAAAAGGAAAGAGGGAGGCCCGAAAAATAGTCAAAGACTCCAGTTACCCAAGTCATAGACTGTTCTCTCTGCTACCCCACGGCAGGCGGTACCGGAGCGCCAAGTCTAGGACCAAAAGGCTCATTTACAGCTTCTACCCGCAAGCCATGAGACTGCTGAACAATTAGTCAAATGGCCACCCGGTCTATTTACATTTGTTTATACACTGCTGCTACTCACTGGTTATTATCTATGCATAGTCACTTTACAAATGACCTTGACTAACCTGTCCCCTGCACACGGTGCCCCCTGTATATAACCTCGTTATTGTTATGCCATTTTCCTCTGTTACTTATTCATGTTTTCACTTTAGTTTATTTAGTAAATATTTTCTTAACTCTATTTCTTGAACTGCATTGTTTGGTTAAGGGCTTGTAAGTAAGCATTTCACGGTAAGGTCTACTACACCTGTTGTATTCAGCATTTCACGGTAAGGTCTACTACACCTGTTGTATTCAGCATTTCACGGTAAGGTCTACTACACCTGTTGTATTCAGCATTTCACGGTAAGGTCTACTACACCTGTTGTATTCAGCATTTCACGGTAAGGTCTACTACACCTGTTGTATTCAGCATTTCACGGTAAGGTCTACTACACCTGTTGTATTCAGCATTTCACGGTAAGGTCTACTACACCTGTTGTATTCAGCATTTCACGGTAAGGTCTACTACACCTGTTGTATTCAGCATTTCACGGTAAGGTCTACTACACCTGTTGTATTCAGCATTTCACGGTAAGGTCTACTACACCTGTTGTATTCAGCATTTCACGGTAAGGTCTACTACACCTGTTGTATTCAGCATTTCACGGTAAGGTCTACTACACCTGTTGTATTCAGCATTTCACGGTAAGGTCTACTACACCTGCTGTATTCAGCATTTCACGGTAAGGTCTACTACACCTGCTGTATTCAGCATTTCACGGTAAGGTCTACTACACCTGCTGTATTCAGCATTTCACTGTGAGGTCTACTACACCGGTTGTATTCAGCATTTCACTGTGAGGTCTACTACACCTGTTGTATTCGGCGCTTGTGACACAACTTTTCCCCCGACGTGAACAATAGATTTCGACCCTGTGTAAAGTAGCGTTGCCACCTCTCCTCCTGTCAGGTGTATGCTAACGGCATCAGGAACATCGACCTCCATTTCATCATCTGTAAGCTGGCTGCCCCTGTCATCTCGGTGCTGCTGCTGTCCCTGTGTGTCCCCTACTTCATAGCAGCCGGGGTCGTACCTGCCGTAGGTCAGTCAACGGTGTGTGTGTGCAGTGTATGTGTGTGCACGTGTTTGTTTGTTTGCATGTTCATGGGAAGTGTTTGCATACACACTTGTGTGTGAGTATGAAGTGTTCAGCTCTAACTCTACTAACAGATCTATACCCCTCCTGGTGTGACTCCAGATATAACTCTACTAATAGATCTATACCCCTCCTGGTGTGACTCCAGATATAACTCTACTAATAGATCTATACCCCTCCTGGTGTGACTCCAGATATAACTCTACTAATAGATCTATACCCCTCCTGGTGTGACTCCAGATATAACTCTACTAATAGATCTATACCCCTCCTGGTGTGGCAGGTGTGACTCCAGATATAACTCTACTAATAGATCTATACCCCTCCTGGTGACTCCAGATATAACTCTACTAACAGATCTATACCCCTCCTGGTGTGACTCCAGATATAACTCTACTAATAGATCTATACCCCTCCTGGTGTGACTCCAGATATAACTCTACTAACAGATCTATACCCCTCCTGGTGTGACTCCAGATATAACTCTACTAATAGATCTATACCCCTCCTGGTGTGACTCCAGATATAACTCTACTAATAGATCTATACCCCTCCTGGTGTGACTCCAGATATAACTCTACTAATAGATCTATACCCCTCCTGGTGTGACTCCAGATATAACTCTACTAATAGATCTATACCCCTCCTGGTGTGACTCCAGATATAACTCTACTAATAGATCTATACCCCTCCTGGTGTGGCTCCAGATATAACTGTACTAATAGATCTATACCCCTCCTGGTGTGGCTCCAGATATAACTGTACTAATAGATCTATACCCCTCCTGGTGTGGCTCCAGATATAACTGTACTAATAGATCTATACCCCTCCTGGTGTGACTCCAGATATAACTCTACTAATAGATCTATACCCCTCCTGGTGTGACTCCAGATATAACTCTACTAATAGATCTATACCCCTCCTGGTGTGACTCCAGATATAACTCTACTAATAGATCTATACCCCTCCTGGTGTGACTCCAGATATAACTCTACTAATAGATCTATACCCCTCCTGGTGTGACTCCAGATATAACTCTACTAATAGATCTGTACCCCTCCTGGTGTGGCAGGTGTGTCAGGTGTGACTCCAGAGATGCAGATTCTGATTCAGAGGAGGATCTACCCGTTCCTCCTGATGGTGGTGTCCATCATCGGCATCCTCTCCTTCCAGATACGACAGTTCAAGCGTCTTTACGAACACATCAAGAACGACAAGTAAGCACCCACCCCGATCTCCATACCTGGCCTGTTCCTTAACAGCTCCTTTTATAGGGATAGTACAACCCTGGTCCCAGGGAGTTTCAGGATATGCAGGCTTTTGTTCCAGCCCAGCACTTCCACATCTGATTTTAACTATTCAAGGTCTTGATCTGCAGCTGACACACAAACTAGGTATATGCTCTAGTATTGTGATTGACATGTGACTGTTTTTTTTAACCCCACGTGTCCTCTTTGCCTTCCTGCAGGTACCTGGTTGGCCAGCGGCTTGTCAACTACGAACGCAAGGCGAGGGGAACCAGCTCTGTCCCGCCCCCTAACTCTATCCCAGAGTAGTCAAGTTTGCTTTTGGAAACCACCCATCTCGTGTCCTCCCTCTCCCTCTCTCACCCCTCCCTCTCCCTCTCTCACCCCTCCCTCTCCCCTCCCCCCTGAAATGTCCCTTCTCCTCCATCCCTGTCATGTTCATGCCTTGCTAAGTGTTAAGTGCAGCCTGATTGTACATATGTAAATATTTTGGATGCAGACTTGTCTGAAATTGGACAGATTTGGATTAATGCAATGACCATTGTACATCTTAAGTGTATGTATATTAATTTATTAAATCAAACTGACAATTTGTTTGTCTTGTTGTTTATCATGAAGCAGAAGAAGGGGAAGAAAAAAAAAAACATTTTAAAAAATGTTGAGGGGTGGTGTCATAGTTTCATCCTTTGGGACAAGTTGAGATTCCAGTATTACTCCAAACTCCTCTTTTAGTATGTCAGGTATCTCTTCATCAGTCAGCTCTCTGCTGGCTTTAGTCACAGTCCCAGCTTCATCTGAGGGAAACTGGGTGGTGATGAGTTTATGGCCTATGTAGGTGAGCCTCCCGGTAGGCTTCAGCATGGAGCAGAGAGACTTGCAGAAGAAGATGGAGCGAGGGGAGCTCTGATGGTAGTCACACATCTCTATGAAGTCTCCTCTGTGTCTTGTGTCCAGAGTGAACTTGTATAGCTCAGTCCAGAGCCCAGTTTCTCTCTCTTCATCTTGCCACTCCAGAAAGTGCATCTCTCCCGCTCGTCTGATCCTGTACACTCTGTGGCCCTGCTTCTGAGGTTCTGCCGTCTCTAAGGACATGGGGAGCTCGAACCCTGATCCACCAAATGCCACGTCGCACAGCCACCGATGCCCCTCGAGCGTCACCATGGAGATGAAGTGGTCGAACGGCGGGCCGTACCACCCTGTGATGGCGTCTCTCACTTGGCCCGCTAGGATGGTGACCTCGAATCCCATTTCCGACAGAAGCCAGGAGAACAGACCGTTGTTCTCGAAGCAGAACCCTCCGCGGCGGTGGTTAACGATTTTCTCATAGAGGTGCGGGAGTTCGAGTCGTACGCGCCCTCCGCTGTGGATGGTGAGATTCTCGAAAGGGACAGTCCTCAGATGACAGCGGTGTAGACGCTGGAGCGCGTCCAAGGTCGGCGTTGGCGACGCTGGTCCCTCATACCCAATGCGTAGAAAATACTTCTGAACATCCATTTCTAATCGAGAACTTTCTAATCGAAATATTTTAAAAAGGAAAAAAAGTAAAATATTTCGTTCACTTTATACAAAATACGATGTATTTTTAAGAACAATGTCGATGGGAAGATATGCTATGCCTGGGATTTTGAAAATAGATTAGGCGAACTCTGCAGTTCCTGTGTGTAGGATATTCCTTTCAGTTTGCTTTCTGTCCTGCCAAAGGTTATATGTTACCCTGGTAAACGGACGTGATGCCTCCTGGCGGACACACCAATCATTAGTGATTTGGACAGAATAGTCCAAGCAGACTGAACGCTAATAAAGCAAGAAGGTATTTTAGGTCCAGGTCTAAAACTCATATAATATACAATCCTAATTAAAGAGACGCCAAGATTAGTAGAATATGTCTAGGGACCTGATTAAGGTTAATTTAACAAAGGCATCCAAAAGCGAAACTAGAAATCAAGAGATTAACAAAAGCATGCAAAACAGTTGGAACTCCATAGTTTCTCCTTTTATTTTATTTCCGGGCCAGGGCTTATTCATTACCGTTTAATAACAACCAGACGGAAGCAAACAGAAAGGGACCTACGGTTGCATGTAATCGGTTGCGCAACAGAAATAATATTTTGCAACAGAATAGGCGCCGAATAGAACAGGATGTAAACCTTACATATATACTATATATATAAGTGTGGGACACGTGCACACTCTACCGGGAGACGAAGAGAAATGCACAGGGGAGTGTGGTCGGTGACGTTACGCAAACTCTCCCATGGGGTGGAATCATCACTAGATACCACAGCTACGAAGTTATAATCCCCGCCCATTTCTACTATTTATGTCTTTAAAATTTGATTTTAAATCTAACTTTAACCTCACCGCTAACCTTAAATTAAGACCACCACCCCCCCACCAAAAAACAAAATATATATATTTCATGCATTTTTACGATATAGTAGTGCTCATTTGTACATCGGGAAGGCCCGGAACACAGTGAGCACGAGATGGGGTGGATGGGGGTATCCGAGGGGGCTCAGAGGTACCAGAACACAATGAGGAAAAAAGTGTCCAAAACACCGTAGCAGCCAAGTAGCCTACTATCTATGGAGGTGAAACGGGACAGCACTCTCCAAGTAGTCTCCTATCTATGGAGGTGAAACGGGACAGCACTCTCCAAGTAGCCTACTATCTATGGAGGTGAAACGGGACAGCACTCTCCAAGTAGCCTACTATCTATGGAGGTGAAACGGGACAGCACTCTCCAAGTAGCCTACTATCTATGGTGGTGAAACGGGACAGCACTCTCCAAGTAGTCTACTATCTATGGAGGTGAAACGGGACAGCACTCTCCAAGTAGTCTACTATCTATGGAGGTGAAACGGGACAGCACTCTCCAAGTAGCCTACTATCTATGGAGGTGAAACGGGACAGCACTCTCCAAGTAGCCTACTATCTATGGAGGTGAAACGGGACAGCACTCTCCAAGTAGCCTACTATCTATGGAGGTGAAACGGGACAGCACTCTCCAAGTAGCCTACTATCTATGGAGGTGAAACGGGACAGCACTCTCCAAGTAGCCTACTATCTATGGAGGTGAAAAGGGACAGCACTCTCCAAGTAGCCTACTATCTATGGAGGTGAAACAGGACAGCACTCTCCAAATAGCCTACTATCTATGGAGGTGAAACGGGACAGCACTCTCCAAGTAGCCTACTATCTATGGTGGTGAAACGGACAGCACTCTCCAAGTAGCCTACTATCTATGGAGGTGAAACGGGACAGCACTCTCCAAGTAGTGTTCTATTTGTGACGTTCGACGCACTGCAAGTCGTTTCCGGTTCCGGGTTGGAGCGAGCGGTCGCATCTACACTTCGGTCCGCAGGTAGTATAACTTTTCATTACATTTCATTATAGTACAACGGTTTGATTTGTCTAATCTTAGCAATTTCTTCTTAGCTAGCTACATAGCCGTCTTTGTATCAAAGATAATTGCATAATTATCGTATTTCGTCGTCCTAACGTATCTGCCCAGCAGCTAGCTAAGCAGCTAGCTAACATCCACTGTCCACCAGCACTGTAGAAACTATTACACTCAACTGAACGACTCGATTAGCGTAGTGTCAGCTAGCTACATAGTTGTCTTCGCTGTCTTCGTATCCAAGATAATTGTGTAGTTTAGAGTGTGTAGACTGAGTGATTATCTTAATTTACCGAGGTTAGCTAGCCAGCTATTTGTCGTCCTTAACGTAGGAGATGCTGCTAGCGAGCTAGCCAACAGCTAGCCAACCTCTACCAATTGAACTTCAACTACCCGGTCAACATTCCGCGTCGCTCCACAGGTAGTATCACATTTTCATTTCACTTCATTACAGTACAACGGTTTGATTTGTTTGATCGTAGCTAGCCAGCTACATAGCCGTCTTTGTATCTAAGACAATTGTGTAGTCTAGAGCGATTTTCTAGGTTAGCTGGCCAGCTATTGTCGTTCTTTTAACGTAGCTAGCCAGCTAGCCCCCGAATAGCAGCACTGTAGAAACTATTACAGTACAACGGTTTGATTTGTTTGATCGTAGCTAGCTAGCTACATAGCCGTCTTTGTATCTAAGACAATTCTGTAGCCTAGAGCGATTTTCTAGGTTAGCTAGCCAGCTATTGTCGTTCTTTTAAGGTAACGTAACGCAATCAACCTGCTAGCTAGCCAGCTAGCCCCGAATAGCAGCACTGTAGAAACTATTACACTCGACGGAACGACTTGATTAGTGTAGTGTCAACATCGCAGCCACTACCAGCTAGCCTACTCCAGCAGTACTGTATCATTTCAATCATTTTAGTCAATAAGATTCTTGCTACGTAAGCTTAACTTTCTGAACATTCGAGACGTGTAGTCCACTTGTCATTCCAATCTCCTTTGCATTAGCGTAGCCTCTTCTATAGCCTGTCAACTATGTGTCTATCTATCCCTGTTCTCTCCTCTCTGCACAGACCATACAAACGGCTGCCCGGCGAGAATCTGTCTCCTCGCCACGCGCTCTCACCACTGGTGTCCCCCAGGGCTCTGTTCTAGGCCCTCTCCTATTCTCGCTATACACCAAGTCACTTGGCTCTGTCATAACCTCACATGGTCTCTCCTATCATTGCTATGCAGACGACACACAATTAATCTTCTCCTTTCCCCCTTCTGATGACCAGGTGGCGAATCGCATCTCTGCATGTCTGGCAGACATATCAGTGTGGATGACGGATCACCACCTCAAGCTGAACCTCGGCAAGACGGAGCTGCTCTTCCTCCCGGGGAAGGACTGCCCGTTCCATGATCTCGCCATCACGGTTGACAACTCCATTGTGTCCTCCTCCCAGAGCGCTAAGAACCTTGGCGTGATCCTGGACAACACCCTGTCGTTCTCAACCAACATCATGGCGGTGGCCCGTTCCTGTAGGTTCATGCTCTACAACATCCGCAGAGTACGACCCTGCCTCACACAGGAAGCGGCGCAGGTCCTAATCCAGGCACTTGTCATCTCCCATCTGGATTACTGCAACTCGCTGTTGGCTGGGCTCCCTGCCTGTGCCATTAAACCCCTACAACTCATCCAGAACGCCGCAGCCCGTCTGGTGTTCAACCTTCCCAAGTTCTCTCACGTCACCCCGCTCCTCCGCTCTCTCCACTGGCTTCCAGTTGAAGCTCGCATCCGCTACAAGACCATGGTGCTTGCCTACGGAGCTGTGAGGGGAACGGCACCGCAGTACCTCCAGGCTCTGATCAGGCCCTACACCCAAGCAAGGGCACTGCGTTCATCCACCTCTGGCCTGCTCGCCTCCCTACCATTGAGGAAGTACAGTTCCCGCTCAGCCCAGTCAAAACTGTTCGCTGCTCTGGCCCCCCAATGGTGGAACAAACTCCCTCACGACGCCAGGACAGCGGAGTCAATCACCACCTTCCGGAGACACCTGAAACCCCACCTCTTCAAGGAATACCTAGGCTAGGATAAGTAATCCTTCTCACCCCCCCCTTAATGATTTAGATGCACTATTGTAAAGTGGCTGTTCCACTGGATGTCAGAAGGTGAATTCACCAATTTGTAAGTCGCTCTGGATAAGAGCGTCTGCTAAATGACTTAAATGTAAATGTAAATGTAGCCTACTATCTATGGAGGTGAAACGGGACAGCATTTACATTTACATTTAAGTCATTTAGCACTCTCCAAGTAGCCTACTATCTATGGAGGTGAAACGGGACAGCACTCTCCAAGTAGCCTACTATCTATGGAGGTGAAACGGGACAGCACTCTCCAAGTAGCCTACTATCTATGGTGGTGAAACGGGACAGCACTCTCCAAGTAGCCTACTATCTATGGAGGTGAAACGGGACAGCACTCTCCAAGTAGCCTACTATCTATGGAGGTGAAACAGGACAACACTCTCCAAGTAGCCTACTATCTATGGAGGTGAAACAGGACAGCACTCTCCAAGTAGCCTACCATCTATGGAGGTGAAACAGGACAGCACTCTCCAAGTAGCCTACCATCTATGGAGGTGAAACAGGACAACACTCTCCAAGTAGCCTACCATCTATGGAGGTGAAACAGGACAGCACTCTCCAAGTAGCCTACCATCTATGGAGGTGAAACAGGACAGCACTCTCCAAAAAAGGGAAAAATGTCCTGCCTTAGTTTTCAAAACCACCCACAATTACTCTCCCCGTGTCAAGTCCATTTAACTCCTGAGAGTCAACTTCTTGCTCAAAGCCATGAGCAGGCCTGTGGCTGTGATGTTTAACCTCCTTCTAAGGCTGTTCTGGAGACTGGCTGGGCCTGTGGCTGTGATGTTTAACCTCCTTCTAAGGCTGTTCTGGAGACTGGCTGGGCCTGTGGCTGTGATGTTTAACCTCCTTCTAAGGCTGTTCTGGAGACTGGCTGGGCCTGTGGCTGTGATGTTTAACCTCCTTCTAAGGCTGTTCTGGAGACTGGCTGGGCCTGTGGCTGTGATGTTTAACCTCCTAAGGCTGTTCTGGAGACTGGCTGGGCCTGTGGCTGTGATGTTTAACCTCCTTCTAAGGCTGTTCTGAAGACTGGCTGGGCCTGTGGCTGTGATGTTTAACCTCCTTCTAAGGCTGTTCTGGACACTGGCTGGGCCTGTGGCTGTGATGTTTAACCTCCTTCTAAGGCTGTTCTGAAGACTGGCTGGGCCTGTGGCTGTGATGTTTAACCTCCTTCTAAGGCTGTTCTGGAGACTGGCTGGGCCTGTGGCTGTGATGTTTAACCTCCTTCTAAGGCTGTTCTGGAGACTGGCTGGGCCTGTGGCTGTGATGTTTAACCTCCTCCTAAGGCTGTTCTGGAGACTGGCTGGGCCTGTGGCTGTGATGTTTAACCTCCTAAGGCTGTTCTGGAGACTGGCTGGGCCTGTGGCTGTGATGTTTAACCTCCTCCTAAGGCTGTTCTGGAGACTGGCTGGGCCTGTGGCTGTGATGTTTAACCTCCTCCTAAGGCTGTTCTGAAGACTGGCTGGGCCTGTGGCTGTGATGTTTAACCTCCTTCTAAGGCTGTTCTGAAGACTGGCTGGGCCTGTGGCTGTGATGTTTAACCTCCTTCTAAGGCTGTTCTGGAGACTGTCTGGGCCTGTGACTGTGATGTTTAACCTCCTAAGGCTGTTCTGGAGACTGGCTGGGCCTGTGGCTGTGATGTTTAACCTCCTAAGGCTGTTCTGGAGACTGGCTGGGCCTGTGGCTGTGATGTTTAACCTCCTAAGGCTGTTCTGGAGACTGGCTGGGCCTGTGGCTGTGATGTTTAACCTCCTTCTAAGGCTGTTCTGAAGACTGGCTGGGCCTGTGGCTGTGATGTTTAACCTCCTAAGGCTGTTCTGAAGACTGGCTGGGCCTGTGGCTGTGATGTTTAACCTCCTTCTAAGGCTGTTCTGGAGACTGGCTGGGCCTGTGGCTGTGATGTTTAACCTCCTAAGGCTGTTCTGGAGACTGGCTGGGCCTGTGGCTGTGATGTTTAACCTCCTAAGGCTGTTCTGGAGACTGAAGTCAAATCCGAGATGTTCCGGATCCTGTTCTGGCAGGATCCAGCTCAAATTAAGCACTGGTGCCATCTAGTGGAAACCCTTCAGATGGGAGAGTAGAGATGGTGCCCACCCACATACTGCAATGATGTCAACAGGGCTTAGCTTGGATACCTGTGGTTTTTGTCGTCCTAGTCATATGTTGATGATATTAGAGACCGTGTGAGGATATGACGGATCCGAGTGACTTGGTGTATAGAGAGAAGAGGAGAGGTCCTAGAAGCGTGCAGAGCCTGAGATGCTCCTGACAGGGTCGAGAGGAGGATCTGATGGTTCACGATGTCCAAGGCAGCGGATAGATCTAGGAGGATGAGAACAAAGGAGAGATTCAGCTTTTGCAGTGCGGTGAACCTTGGTGGCACACGCAAACACACACACACTCAGTTCAGAGTCAATTATGAAACTACTACAAAATGCAACCCTTCGTAGACTTGTCCTGAATGTTTTGACTGTGTTTCCTGCAATGTGTCTCTGACTGTGACTGTGTGTGGCTCTTGCAGTCCTCTACATGGTGTTCTTCCACCTGTCCATCATGTTTGTGTGGTCCTACTGGAACACCATCTTAACCAGTCCTGCCAACCTCTCCAAAGAGGTACCTTTCCTTTAGATACCTGCCCTGAAACATCTCCAATGACGTGTAAGTGTACTGTTCTAATGTTCAGATGAAGTAAGGTCATAACTCAACTTCGTTTTTGATTCTCTCTCTCTCTCTCTCTCTCTCTCTCTCTCTCTGTCTCTCTCTCTCTCTCTGTCTCTCTGTCTCTCTCTCTCTCAATTCAATTCAATTCAATTCAAGGGGCTTTATTGGCATGGGAAACATGTGTTAACATTGCCAAAGCAAGTAAGGTAAACAATAAAAATTAACAGTAGACATCACACATACAGAAGTTTCAAAACAATAAAGACATTGAAAATGTCATATTATATATATATATACAGTGTTTTTACAAGGTACAAATTTGAAAGGACACAAGATAAAATAAATAAGCATAGATATGGGTTGTATTTACAATGGTGTTTGTTCCTCACTGGTTGCCCTTTTCTCGTGGCAACAGGTCACAAATCTTGCTGCTCTGATGGCACACTGTGGAATTTCACCCAGTAGATATGGGAGTTTTTCAAAATTGGATTTGTTTTCGAATTCTTTGTGGATCTGTGTAATCTGAGGGAAATATGTCTCTCTAATATGGTCATACATTGGGCAGGAGGTTAGGAAGTGCAGCTCAGTTTCCACCTCATTTTGTGGGCAGTGAGCACATAGCCTGTCTTCTCTTGAGAGCCATGTCTGCCTACGGCGGCCTTTCTCAATAGCAAGGCTATGCTCGCTGAGACTGTACATAGTCAAAGCTTTCCTTAATTTTGGGTCAGTCACAGTGGTCAGGTATTCTGCCGCTGTGTACTCTCTGTGTAGGGCCAAATAGCATTCTAGTTTGCTCTGTTTTTTTGTTAATTCTTTCCAATGTGTCAAGTAATTATCTTTTTGTTTTCTCATGATTTGGTTGGGTCTAATTGTGCTGCTGTCATGGGGCTCTGTAGGGTGTGTTTGTGTTTGTGAACAGAGCCCCAGGACCAGCTTGCTTATGGGACTCTTCTCCAGGTTCATCTCTCTGTAGGTGATGGCTTTGTTGTGGAAGGTTTGGGAATCGCTTCCTTTTAGGTGGTTATAGAATTTAACAGCTCTTTTCTGGATTTTGATAATTAGTGGGTATCGGCCTAATTCTGCTCTGCATGCACTATTTGGTGTTCTACGTTGTACATGGAGGATATTTTTGCAGAATTCTGCGTGCAGAGTCTCAATTTGGTGTTTGTCCCATTTTGTAAAGTCTTGGTTGGTGAGCGGACCCCAGACCTCACAACCATAAAGGGCAATGGGCTCTATGACTGATTCAAGTATTTTTAGCCAAATCCTAATTGGTATGTTGAAATTTATGTTCCTTTTGATGGCATAGAATGCCCTTCTTGCCTTGTCTCTCAGATCGTTTACAGCTTTGTGGAAGTTACCTGTGGCGCTGATGTTTAGGCCAAGGTATGTATAGTTTTTTGTGTGCTCTAGGGCAACAGTGTCTAGATGGAATTTGTATTTGTGGTCCTGGTGACTGGACCTTTTTTGGAACACCATTATTTTGGTCTTACTGAGATTTACTGTCAGGACCCAGGTCTGACAGAATCTGTGCATAAGATCTAGGTGCTGCTGTAGGCCCTCCTTGGTTGGTGACAGAAGCACCAGATCATCAGCAAACAGCAGACATTTGACTTCAGATTCTAGTAGGGTGAGGCCGGGTGCTGCAGACTGTTCTAGTGCCTGTGCCAATTCGTTAATATATATGTTGAAGAGGGTGGGGCTTAAGCTGCATCCCTGTCTAACCCCACGACCCTGTGTGAAGAAATTTGTGTGTTTTTTGCCAATTTTAACCGCACACTTGTTGTTTGTGTACATGGATTTTATGATGTCGTATGTTTTACCCCCAACACCACTTTCCATCAGTTTGTATAGCAGACCCTCATGCCAAATTGAGTCGAAGGCTTTTTGAAATCAACAAAGCATGAGAAGACTTTGCCTTTGTTTTGGTTTGTTTGGTTGTCAATTAGGGTGTGCAGGGTGAATACATGGTCTGTTGTACGGTAATTTGGTAAAAAGCCAATTTGACATTTGCTCAGTACATTGTTTTCATTGAGGAAGTGCACGAGTCTGCTGTTAATGATAATGCAGAGGATTTTCCCAAGGTTACTGTTGACGCATATTCCACGGTAGTTATTGGGGTCAAATTTGTCTCCATTTTTGTGGATTGGGGTGATCAGTCCTTGGTTCCAAATATTGGGGAAGATGCCAGAGCTAAGGATGATGTTAAAGAGTTTTAGTATAGCCAATTGGAATTTGTTGTCTGTATATTTGATCATTTCATTGAGGATACCATCAACACCACAGGCCTTTTTGGGTTGGAGGGTTTTTATTTTGTCCTGTAACTCATTCAATGTAATTGGAGAATCCAGTGGGTTCTGGTAGTCTTTAATAGTTGATTCTAAGATCTGTACTTGATCATGTATATGTTTTTGCTCTTTATTTTTTGTTATAGAGCCAAAAAGATTGGAGAAGTGGTTTACCCATACATCTCCATTTTGGATAGATAATTCTTCGTGTTGTTGTTTGTTTAGTGTTTTCCAATTTTCCCAGAAGTGGTTAGAGTCTATGGATTCTTCAATTACATTGAGCTAATTTCTGACATGCTGTTCCTTCTTTTTCCGTAGTGTATTTCTGTATTGTTTTAGTGATTCACCATAGTGAAGGCGTAGACTCAGGTTTTCCGGGTCTCTATGTTTTTGGTTGGACAGGTTTCTCAATTTCTTTCTTAGATTTTTGCATTCTTCATCAAACCATTTGTCATTGTTGTTAATTTTCTTCGGTTTTCTATTTGAGATTTTTAGATTTGATAGGGAAGCTGAGAGGTCAAATATACTGTTAAGATTTTCTACTGCCAAGTTTACACCTTCACTATTACAGTGGAACGTTTTACCCAGGAAATTGTCTAAAAGGGATTGAATTTGTTGTTGCCTAATTGTTTTTTGGTAGGTTTCCAAACTGCATTCCTTCCATCTATAGCATTTCTCAATGTTACTCAGTTCCTTTGGCTTTGATGCCTCATGATTGAGTATTGCTCTGTTTAGGTAGACTGTGATTTTGCTGTGGTCTGATAGGGGTGTCAGTGGGCTGACTGTGAACGCTCTGAGAGACTCTGGGTTGAGGTCAGTGATAAAGTAGTCTACAGTACTACTGCCAAGAGATGAGCTATAGGTGTACCTACCATAGGAGTCCCCTCGAAGCCTACCATTGACTATGTACATACCCAGCGTGCGACAGAGCTGCAGGAGTTGTGACCCGTTTTTGTTGGTTATGTTGTCATAGTCGTGCCTAGGGGGGCATACGGGGAGGGAATGCTGTCACCTCCAGGCAGGTGTTTGTCCCCCTGTGTGCTGAGGGTGTCAGGTTCTTGTCCGGTTCTGGCATTTAGGTCGCCACAGACTAGTACATGTCCCTGGGCCTGGAAGTGATTGATTTCCCCCTCCAGGATGGAGAAGCTGTCTTCATTAAAATATGGGGATTCTAGTGGGGGGATATAGGTAGCACACAGGAGGACATTTTTCTCTGTTAGAATAATTTCCTTTTGAATTTCTAGCCAAATGTAGAATGTTCCTGTTTTGATTAATTTAATGGAGTGAGTTAGGTCTGCTCTATACCAAATTAGCATACCCCGAGTCCCTTCCCTGTTTCACACCTGGTAGTTTGGTGGATGGGACTACCAGCTCTCTGTAACCTAGAGGGCATCCAGTGGGTCTGTCTCCTCTATACCAGGTTTCTTGCAGGATGACAATGTCTGTATTACCGATTTCTTTGGTGAAGTCCGGGTTTCTGCTCTTCAGGCCAAAGGCAGATGACCTCAGGCCTTGGATATTCCAGGATGAAATAGTAAAGGCTTTTTGTTCCATAAAGTGTCCAATGTTGTTGGTCGTGTTTTGGCCTCAGGCCAGTAAGTGTCAAGTGTCTCTCTCTGTCTCTCTCTCTCTCTCTCTGTCTCTCTGTCTGTCTCTCTCTCTCTGTCTCTGTCTGTCTCTCTCTCTCTCTCTCTCTCTCTCTCTCTCTCTCTCTGTCTCTCTGTCTCTCTGTCTCTCTCTCTCTCTCTCTCTCTCTGTCTCTCTGTCTCTCTCTCTCTCTCTCTGTCTCTCTCTGTCTCTCTGTCTCCTCTCTCTCTCTCTCTCTGTCTCTCTGTCTCTCTCTCTCTGTCTCTCTCTGTCTCTCTCTCTCTCTCTCTCTGTCTCTCGGTCTCTCTGTCTCTCTCTCTGTCTGTCTCTCTCTCTCTGTCTCTGTCTGTCTCTCTCTCTCTCTCTCTCTCTCTCTCTCTCTGTCTCTCTGTCTCTCTGTCTCTCTCTCTGTCTCTCTCTCTCTCTCTCTTCAATTCTAAAGGGGCTTTATTGGCATGGAAAACATATGTTTACATTGCCAATGAAAGTGAAATAGATAATAAACAAAAGTGAAATAAACAATAACAAATTAACAGTAAACATTACACTCAACAAAAGTTTCAAAGGAATAGACATTTCACATTTCATATTATGTCTATATACAGCGTTGTAACGATGTGCAAATTGTACAAAAGGGAAAATAAATAAACATTAATATGGGTTGTATTTACAGTGGTGTTTGTTCTTCACTGGTTGTCACAAATCTTGCCGTTGTGATGGCACACTGTGGTATTTCACCCAATAGATATGAGAGTTTATCAAAATTGGATTAATCAAAGTCTTTCTTTCAGGATGAACAACTGTGGGATATTTCTGTTTGTTCATTGCAGCCACATACTGCAGTATTCCATCAAGTTCTGGACAGTGAGTAATGATTTCCCATCTCCTCCATCCCTCAGTCTGTTCACATTCTGCCTCCCCTCTGACCCCCCCCTCTCTCTCTCTCCATCACACACAGACATGATTATTGTCCTCTGGTCTGTCCGTTCATTTTTACCATGCCCTCCTGTCCCCCCCCTTTCTCTCCGTTCATGTCTACCATGCCCTCCTGTCCCCCCCCCTTCCTCTCCGTTCATGTCAACCATGCCCTCCTGACCCCCCCCCCTTCCTTCCTCTCCGTTCGTTTCTACCATGCCCTCCTGCCCCCTCTCCTTCCTCTCTGTTCATTTCTACCATGCCCTCCTGCCCCCATCTCCTTCCCCTCTGTTCATTGCTACTATACCCTCCTGCCCCCTCTCCTTCCCCTCTGTTCATTGCTACCATACCCTCCTGCCCCCTCTCCTTCCCCTCTGTTCATTTCTACCATGCCCTCCTGTCTGTGGCATCTCACCACCCCTGACTTTGCCACCTCCCTGCTCCTCTGTTCTCCTCTGTCCTCCTCACCTACAGTCCCACCGTGAAGCCAGTGCGTTTTGGACTTCTAACCCCTTTTAAACACGGTGTTTAATGTGGACTGAGATAGAGAGGTGTTTGTGAGACAAGGGCAGATCCCGAATGTGGAGTCCGAATGGTAATCATTTCTTTAAAATACTTAATTGTGAGGGTAAATATAAGGGCTGGACATGCAGACAAAAATCTGATTTTTTTGCAGGGGTCTTGGGACTGACAGGGTTAACACACTTTCTCTCTTTCACCCCCTCACATACACATGGTTAGCAGATGATATTGCGAGTGTAGCGAAATGATTGTGCGTCTAATTCCGACCGTGCAGTAATATCTAACAAGTAATCTAACAAATTCCAACCTTTCCCCCCCTCATTCGCTCACTCTCTCTCTCTCCCCTACCCTACCTCCCTCTCTCTCTCCATCCCTCTCTCTCTCCATCCCTCTCTCTCTCTCTCTCTCTCTCTCTCTCTCTCTCTCTCTCTCTCTCTCTCTCTCTCTCTCTCTCTCCTCTCCCCCTCCCTCCCTCTCTCTCCCCCTCCTTCCCTCTCTTCCTCTCTCCCCCTTCCTCTCTCTCCCCCTCTCTCCCCCTCCCTCTCTTCCGCTCCCTCTCCCCCTCCCTCCCCCTCTCTTCCCCTCCCTCTCTCCCCCTTCCTCTCTCTCCCCCTCTCTCCCCCTCCCTCTCTCTCGCCCTCTCTTCCCCTCCCTCTCTTCCGCTCCCTCTCTCTCCCCCTTCTCTCTCTCCCCCCTCTCCTCCCCCCCTCCCCTCCCCCTCCCCCTCCCCCTCCCCCCTCCCCTCCCCTCCCCTCCCCCTCCCCTCCCCCTCTCTCCCCCCCTCTCTCTCCCCCTCTCTCCCCCTTCCTCTCTCTCTCCCTCTCTCTCCCCTCTCCTCCCCTCTCCTCCCCCCCCTCTCTCCCCCTTCCTCTCTCCCCCTCTCTCCCCCTCTCTCCCCCTCCCTCTCTCTCGCCCTCTCTCTCCCCCTTCCTCTCTCTCCCCCCTCTCCTCCCCCTTCCTCAGAGGCATTCAAAGCTCCACAGGAAGAAGTTCTGGCAGCTACCCATCTTCACCAGGTTGGAGGGAGGGAGGGATGAGGTGGTGGGAAGGAGGAAATCTGAATCAGATGTATGGATGTGCACTACTTGTAACAACCAGTCTCTAGACCAGAGTGTCTTCTCTTTGCCGGTGTGGTACTGTGTGGTGTGGTGTGGTGTGGTGTGGTACTGTGTGCTACTATGTGGTGTGATGTGGTACTGTGTGGTGTGGTACTGTATGGTGTGGTGTGGTACTGTGTGGTGTGGTGTGGTGTGGTACTGTGTGCTACTGTGTGGTGTGATGTGGTACTGTGTGGTGTGGTACTGTATGGTGTGGTGTGGTACTGTGTGGTGTGGTGTGGTGTGGTACTGTGTGCTACTGTGTGGTGTGATGTGGTACTGTATGGTGTGGTGTGGTACTGTGTGGTGTGGTACTGTGTTGTGGTACGGTGGGATTTGGTGTGGTGTGGTATCAAATCAAAATCAAATCAAATGTATTTATATAGCCCTTCGTACATCAGCTGATATCTCAAAGTGCTGTACAGAAACCCAGCCTAAAACCCCAAACAGCAAGCAATGCAGGTGTAGAAGCACGGTGGCTACGAAAAACTCCCTAGAAAGGCCAAAACCTAGGAAGAAACCTAGAGAGGAACCAGGCTATGAGGGGTGGCCAGTCCTCTTCTGTCTGTGCCGGGTGGAGATTATAACAGAACATGGCCAAGATGTTAAAATGTTCATAAATGACCAGCATGGTCAAATAATAGGTCTGGGACAGGTAGCACGTCCAGTGAACAGGTCAGGATTCCATAGCCACAGGCAGAACAGTTGAAACTGGAGCAGCATCACAGCCAGGTGGACTGTGGACAGCAAGGCGTCATCATGCCAGGTAGTCCTGAGGCATGGTCCTAGGGCTCAGGTACTCCGAGAGAGAGAAAGAAAGAGAGAAAAAGAGAATTAGAGAGAGCATACTTAAATTCACACAGGACACCGGATAGGACAGGAGAAGTACTCCAGATATAACAAACTGACCCTAGCCCCCGACACATAAACTACTGCAGCATAAATACTGGAGGCTGAGACAGGAGGGGTCAGGAGACACTGTGGCCCCATCCGATGATACCCCCGGACAGGGTCAAACAGGAAGGATATAACCCCACCCACTTTGCCAAAGCACAGCCCACACACCACTAGAGGGATATCTTCAACCACCAACTTACTATCCTGAGACAAGGTCGAGTATAGCCCACAAAGATCTCCGCCACGGCACAACCCAAGGGGCGGGGGGGGCGCCAACCCACAGTACACTGGTACTGTGTTGTGGTACTGTGGTGTGGTGTGGTACTGTGGGATGTGGTGTAATGTTGGATGTGGTACCATCTGGTGTGGTACTGTGGTGTGGTACTGTGGTGTGGTGTGGGATGTGGTACTGTGGTGTGGTGTGGGATGTGGTACTGTGGTGTGGTGTGATGTTGGATGTGGTACTGTGGGATGTGGTACTGTGTGGTGTGGTGTGGTACTGTGGGACGTGTTACTGTGTGGTGTGGTCCTGTGGGATGTGGTACTGTGTGGTGTGGTGTGGTACTGTGGGACGTGTTACTGTGTGGTGTGGTACTGTGGGGTGTGGTCCTGTGGGATGTGGTACTGTGTGGTACTGTGGGATGTGGTACTGTGTGGTATGGTGTGGTACTGTGGGACGTGGTACTGTGTGGTGTGGTACTGTGGGATGTGGTACTGTGTGGTGTGGTGTGGTACTGTGGGACGTGTTACTGTGTGGTGTGGTACTGTGGGGTGTGGTCCTGTGGGATGTGGTACTGTGTGGTACTGTGGGATGTGGTACTGTGTGGTGTGGTGTGGTACTGTGGGACGTGGTACTGTGTGGTGTGGTACTGTGGGGTGGTCCTGTGGGATGTGGTACTGTGTGGTATGATGTGGTACTGTGGGGTGTGGTACTGTGGGACGTGGTACTGTGTGATGTGGTACTGTGTGGTGTGGTACTGTGTGGTGTGATGTGGTACTGTGGGGTGTGGTACTGTGCGGTGTGTTGTGGTGTGGTACTGTGTGGTGTGATACGGTGTGGTGTGGTACTCTGGGACGTGGTACTGTGTGGTGTGGTACTGTGGGATGTGGTACTGTGTGGTGTGGTATTGTGTGGTACTGTGTGGTGTGGTACTGTGGGGTGTGGTACTAAGGTGTGGTACTAAGGTGTGGTACTAAGGTGTGGTACTAATGTGTGGTACTGTGTGGTGTGGTACTGTGGTGTGATGTTGGATGTGATGTGGTACTGTGTGGTGTGGTACTGTGGTGTGATGTTGGATGTGATGTGGTACTGTGTGGTGTGGTACTGTGGGATGTGGTACTGTGGTGTGGTGTGGTACTGTGGTGTGATGTTGGATGTGATGTGGTACTGTGGTGTGATGTTGGATGTGGTGTGGTACTGTGGTGTGATGTTGGATGTGATGTGGTACTGTGGTGTGATGTTGGATGTGGTGTGGTACTGTGGTGTGATGTGAATGGTGTGCTGTGTGGTGTATTACAGTCATGGCTGGTCCATATTGACCCAGAACAGCCCACAATCCCCCCGCAGCCAAAGGCCAATAGAAGGTCATCAAAACTGATCAGTCATTCAGAAGGTCAATCAATGTGAATGTGCCAACAAACGGTTATCAGATGTAGATGAATAAACTGAAACGTGAGAGATTAAAACTGTTTTATCTAGTGTAACGTCAAATATTATTATCTAAATATGTTCAGTAATGCACAATCAATCAGATGTTTGTAAATCTATTATTTTATTCCCAGTACTGAAGATGTCCCAGGCCAGTCCTCTCAGCGAGTCTCAGAACTGTCTCCTAGGCAACGAACAACACGCCAACGTGACAGAACACCTGGAGAATGACACCCTGAAGTTTGTTAGGTATCTGGTGTGGTCAACGTTGATCTTTGGCTCCATGACATTTGGTATGTCCTGATTGGCTCAGTGGGTAGAGCATGGCGCTTGCAACGCCTGGGTTGTGGGTTTGATTCCCACGTGGGACCAGTATGAGAACATTTTTTAAATTAAAAATAAAATAAAAAGATCCATTCACTACTGTAAGTAGCCCTTGATAAGATCTAAAATGTGAATGTACATTCTGCTCAGGCACCTTTAACGCCTGACCCTTGGTCTCTGTTGGAGAACGAGTCATAACGAGGTGAGCCAACCAGTTTTCTGCACCTGATTACAGCTGTCTTCTATGTGACTAGATTTCATAAACTAAACGTATTGTCTCGGGAGAATAAACCAGCCGTCGATGCCTTAAGCAACGCCACACTTTTGTTTGTCACCATGGAAACAGCATCACAATGCATACCTGTAGCTATAGAAACGGCCCACAGCATAACCATGGAAACGCACTCCTTTCACTCATCGCCATAGTTGCACCCTACAGCCTTGTCTTTTAATCATCAGTAAGTTGCACACACAACCATGCATGCAGTTGTACGGAAGAACCACACACAGCCTTCTGTACATGTATGTGTGTTGACTGTGACCCTGAGTGTTCACCCAGTTAATAGATCTCAGCATCACACGGAATAGTAGGAATAGTAATCCATCTTTACACTACAGAGTGGAGACTAACTGTACCAAAAGCTGAGTGTTACATGGACCAGGCCTGAGGAAGGACCTGAACTGGGAGAAGACTATATCTGAGCTGAGAGGTACTGGAACATAATGGTTTTGTACAGATTGTTCCACCCAACATTTATCAAATTGATGGTATGAATCTGGAAAATATCACCAGGACTACATGGAAGAAACATTATCGTGTTAACACATCATTTAACAGAGTGTTTGGATTGGTGGATGGGTGGACTATGCAAAGAAGACCCAATCGAGGGGATGCCAGACTAAACCATTGCTGAAGTGAAATGGGGGGACTCCAACCGGGGGTTGATAATGTCATAGCACAAGATGACACGGTTGCACTTTCAATATTACATTTTAATGTCCATCACATTAAGCGCTGCATTGTTGATGTCCAAAAACATAGATTCAAGACAGGTACAGTTTGTCTTAAGGTGTGTGTTTTCAGATTTGTGAAGAGAGGGAAAGTGTGTTTGCCTGCATGCATGTGGGCAGATTTGTTAGGACAGAGAGATAGTGTGGGCAGGAAGGCAGGTGCTTGCTGTACCTGACAGCCTACAAGGACCAGCTTTACGTTTTAGTGAAAGGTGACTAGATAGTTTGGCTTACATGCATTCACAAGCTGCTTGTCAACCGTGAAGGTCATGTGAGAGTATACAGTATAGCCTCAAGCTCCTCCTCAACCAGTTCCACCTCATGGTCAGGGGTTTATTACACGTTGATCAATGATTGTTTTAATTTGACTGGAATTGAAATGGAATTGACCACAACCGTGCTTGAACATGACCTTGTACGAGAGTTGTGTCTCTAAATACACCCTATTTCTCCATACAGTGCACTTCCAGAGCCACAGAGGGTTTAGGGGTTAAAGTAGTGTGCAGGCTGGGGAATAGAGTGTGAATTGGGATCAGTCTGAGGTCACCGTTGGTTGCCAAATAAAGGGCTGACCAATCAGCTGCTCCGACCTCTGAACTGGAAGTGTTTCCAGCACGTGCGCAATCCCGTAAAATCTGAATCATAGACCATTGAAAGGGAATGTCTTGTAGTATTGCAGTCATTCTTATTCTATGCCTGATGCCTTAATGCTCTCACATCATAGGGCAGTGTCATGGAAACCAAGTGTCTTGATGTTTAAGGTTTACCTGCATGTTCCAAGTGTCTGGGCCATCTTGCAGTACTTGTACTGGCCGGCAGGTGGTGAAACCTCCCAGCCTGTCTAGCTGCCTTCTTTGTGTTGTACAGTACTTGTTCTTCCTCGAAAATGAGGTGCCTCACAGTTAAGGTCTATAGTGGACCAGTATGTGTCATATGCAGTAGGATTCCCTGTGATGTAAAAGTTTGCAGGGCTATGCTTACCTCACCTTTGATGGTGAGGTGTTATTTTGTATATTTTTTTTAATTATATTTTTATTTCACCTTTATTTAACCAGGTAGGCTAGTTGAGAACACCTTTATTTAACCAGGTAGGCCAGTTGAGAACAAGTTCTCATTTACAACTGCGACCTAGCCAAGATAAAGCAAAGCAGTGCGACACAAACAACAACACAGAGTTACACATAGAATAAACAAAAGTACAGTCAATAACACAATAGAAAAATCTATATACAGTGTGTGCAAATGGAGTAAGGAGGTAAGGCAATAAATAGGCCATAGTAGCGAAGTAATTACAATTTAGCAATTTAACACTGGAGTGATAGATGTGCAGATGATGATGTGAAAGTAGAAATTCTGGTATGATAAAGAGCAAAAAAGTACTAAAAACAATATGGGGATGAGGTAGGTAGTTTGGATGGGCTATTTACAGATGGGCTGTGTACAACTGCAGCGATCAGTAAGCTGCTCAGATAGCTGATGCTTACAGTTAGTGAGTGAGATATAAGTCTCCAACTTCAGCGATTTTTGCAATTTGTTCCAGTCATTGGCAGCAGAGAACTGGAAGGAAAGGCAGCCAAAGGGGGTGTTGGCTTTGGGGATGAGATATTCCTGCTGGAGCGCGTGCTATGGGTGGGAGTTGTTATGGTGACCAGTGAGCTGAGATAAGGCGGAGCTTTACCATTCAAAGACTTATAGATGACCTGGAGCCAGTAGGTCTGGCAACGAATATGTAGCAAAGAATAGTGTAATGTATCCACTTGTTATGCCAGTCACTGACAGTCACTCAATTAGCCCAGGTCAGCTAAAACAAATGTTGATTGCTAGGTAAGGTATTCTAGCCAGCGATCTAAAACTTGTGGAAGGCCTAATCATCACCAAATTCCCGACCGGGCGTAACGGATGTGAAACGGCTAGCTAGTTAGCGGTGGTGCGCGCTAAATAGTGTTTCAATCGGTGACGTCACTTGCTCTGAGACCTTGAAGTAGTGGTTCTCCTTGCTCTGCAAGAGCCGTGGCTTTTGTTGAGCGATGGGTAACGATGCTTCGAGGGTGGCTGTTGTTGATGTGTGCAGAGGGTCCCTGGTTCGCTCCCGGGTATGGGCGAGGGGACGGTCTAAAGTTCTACTGTTACACGGGTATGTACATAGGGGCCCTGGCCCCGGTGTTGTAGTAGTCGAGACCGAGACCACATACTGAGTGTCTTGGTGGCTGATACATTTGTGCTCTGTCTAGAATCAGTCTCGGACAGTGAGACTCTTCATTTCTTCCTGAGATGTGCAGAGTAAAAACCTCATAATTAAACCTCAGAATTATCAGCTTCCTTTCAGTCAGCGCATAAAACCACTGACTGACTGAATGTCAGAGCCTAAAACCACTGACTGACTGAATGTCAGAGCCTTAAACCACTGACTGACAATGTCAGAGCCTAAAACCACTGACTGACTGAATGTCAGAGCCTAAAACCACTGACTGACAATGTCAGAGCCTAAAACCACTGACTGACTGAATGTCAGAGCCTAAAACCACTGACTGACTGAATGTCAGAGCCTAAAACCACTGACTGACTGAATGTCAGAACCTAAAACCACTGACTGACTGAATGTCAGAGCCTAAAACCACTGACTGACTGAATGTCAGAGCCTAAAACCACTGACTGACTGAATGTCAGAGCCTAAAACCACTGACTGACTGAATGTCAGAGCCTAAAACCACTGACTGACTGAATGTCAGAGCCTAAAACCACTGACTGTCTGAATGTCAGAGCCTAAAACCACTGACTGACTGAATGTCAGAACCTAAAACCACTGACTGACTGAATGTCAGAGCCTAAAACCACTGACTGACTGAATGTCAGAGCCTAAAACCACTGACTGACTGAATGTCAGAGCCTAAAACCACTGACTGACTGAATGTCAGAGCCTAAAACCACTGACTGACTGAATGTCAGAGCCTTAAACCGTTAGGCCAAATATATGCAGTACACTCCTTTTCTTGAAACAATATCTTAAAAGCCTTTATACATTTTATAGACATGTTTGCACAGTGTCAAACTTCTAGGCCTTCAGTGTGTGACAGGTTGGTGATTCTGAAAGGACAGCAACCGTAATACCAGACACTCATGTAAGAGAGGGCACTTTCTGTAAAACACAAAGGGTCAGTGGTGGAGTGTAGGGCAGGTATAAACTGTATTCCCACTTTTTCCGTGGGCATTGCTTACTGACTTCTTAACCCCTACTGATGCGTATCTAGGTAGAGCAGTGGAGTTATATGACTTTTCTGTTAAGTAGTACAATAGAGAAAGTACACAAAGTAGCCTACACAATCACAAAGCACAGGAAATATATTCACATGGGCGCAGCACACAGACTAGTTTCAGCAGAGGCAGCAAGAGTATGCAGCTCTCAACTGGTTTTGGCATGGATCAGCTCGCAGAATAATTAGCCTGTCGGTAGGAAAGACATTTTAACTGATAATATCTAGCAGTAAATGCTAACTAAGGCAACAATGGGTATACAAACCAGGTATTGAAAAAGTTTTGTCTGAAGTGTCGGTTAGCAATTGCCATCATCAAATCAAATTTGATTTGTCACATGCGCCGAATACAACAGATGTAGACCTTACTGTGAAATGCATACTTACAAGTCCTTAACCAACAACAAGAGTTTTAAGAAAAATAAGAGTTAAAGAAAAGATTTACGAAATAAACTAAAGTATAAAATAACAATAAGGAGGCTATATAGAGGGGGTACCTGTAGAGTCACTGTGCCGGGTACAGGTTAGTCGAGGTAATTGAGCTGTACATGTAGGTAGGGATAAAGTGACTATGCATAGATAATAAACAGCAAGTATCAGCAGCGTAGAAAAAAGGGAGGAGGGAGGGAGGGGCAATGCAAATAGTCCGGGTAGCCATTTGATTAGCTGTTCGGGAGTCTTTTGGCTTGGGGATAGAAGCTGATAAGAAGCCATTTGGACCTAGACTTTGGCGCACCAGTACCGCTTGCCATGCATTTGCAGAAAGAACAGTCTATGACTAGGGTGGCTGGAGTCTTTGGCAATTTTTAGGGCCTTCCTCTGATACCGCCTGGTGCAGTTGCCAAACCAGGTGGTGATGCAACCGGTCAGGATGCTCTCGATGGTGCAGCTGTAGAACTTTTTGAAGATCTGATGACCCATGCCAAATTTTTTCAGTCTACTGAGGGGGAATAAGCATTGTCGTGCCCTTTTCACGACTGTCTTAGTGTGTTTGGACCATGATAGTTTGTTGGTGATGTGGACACCAAGGAACTTGAATCTCTCAACCTGCTCCACTGCAGCTACGTCGAATGAGAATGGGGACGTGCTCGGTCCTCCTTTTCATGTAGTCCACGATCATCTCCTTTGTCTTGATCACGTTTAGGAAGAGGTTGTTGTGCTGGCACTTTTCTGACTCCTCCCTATAGGCTGTCTCATCTTTGTTGGTGATCAGGCCTACCACCGCTGTGTTGTCAGCAAACTTAATGATGGTGTTGGAGTTGTGCCTGGCCACGCAGTCATGGGTGAACAGGGAGTACAGGAGGGGACTGAGCAGGCACCCCTGAAGTGCTCATGTGTTGAGGATCAGCGTGGCGGATGTGTTGTTTCATACCCTTACAACCTGGGGGCGGACTGTCAGGAAGTCCAGGATCTAGTTGTAGAGGGAGCTGTTTAGTCCCATGGTCTTTAGCTTTAAGGGCACTATGGTGTTGAACGCTAAGCTGTCGTCAAGCTGGGAAACAGCAGTGTTGAGTGCTATAGAGATTGCACTGTCATCTGTGGATCTGTTGGGGCGGTATGCAAATTGGAGTGGCTCCGGGGTTTCTGGGATGATGGTGTTCATATGATCCATGACCAGCCTTTCAAAGCACCTCATGGCTACAGACGTGAGTGCTACGGGTCTGTAGTCATTTAGACAGGTTACTTTGGTGTTCTTGGGCACAGGGACTATGGTGGTCTGCTTGAAACATGTTGGTATTATAGACTCGGCCAGGGACAGGTTGAAAAGGTTAGTGAAGAAGCTTGCCAGTTGGTCAGCGCATGCTCGGAGTACACGTCCTGGTAGTCCGTCTGGCCCTGTAGCCTTGTGAATGTTGACCTGCTTAAAGGTCTTACTCACATCGGCTACTGTGGGCATGTTCACACATCATGTGCTGTTTGCGTAGACATGGATGGCCCTGGTTGGACAGAGGCCCATCCACTCGGGGACTGGGCCCTGACAGGCTCACCCAATCAGATTTAAGCATTCTTGTGGACTTACACATTCGGTTCAAGCGTAATGGCATTGTTTTTTACATAGGCTACACGTCAGTTCTTATGAAGTAGCCTCATAGGCCTGTGCTTATCTTGTGAATGTAAATCACGGATTGCGCGGAGAACGATTGGATTGCGCATCCCTGTCGATCTCAAGGGCTGCCCTGAAATCCCTGTCATGGACCTTGCATTGCCACGGGGCAAGGGTTTGGGTAAAGCATAATTTTAGAAAAGTTATAATAATTGAATGTAAAATTACTAAAAGCCAACAGATCTAGCCACTAGCCTCTCTATAAGGTAAACAAGTGGTAGCCTAAATTAACGGCATAGCTGAGACAAATAGCTTTCTTTATTCATCCCATCCTTGAATACATCACCAATAAATGGATAGTGAAATTATATACTATGCTAGGCTACCAAGTCATGTCAGATCAGAGATTATTTCTTTATAGCCTACATAGCCTATCATCATTTATCTAATATGCCTAGATCAATTATTATTTCAAGAAAGGGAGAATCCATCCGGGAATATATTTAAACAGTGCCTCAGATTCCCTGTTTTGCACATGCAGGAGTGGTCCTTTAGTTGCCTATCCTCCAACAGAGACGTTTGCGTACAACCCTCCTGATTCATTGTTTATTCCTCCTGCAGCCGTGGCCAATAGTTTACTTTCACTTGCCCATTGTAACGTCAAATTAGCCTACAGGTGGGCAGCTATAGGTCTCTAACGGACTGAAAAATCGTGGTGTTGTAGCAGATTTGGAGAGCAACTTGACCTGGAACAGTGTTGTGTTGGAGACACACGGGCAGAGCCACAGGTCTCCACCAGGATCCCAAGACAATGTGCTCCCATAGCCTAATAGCCTAATAGCCTAATAGCCTAATAGCCTAATAGCCTATAGTCGTTAGAAGGATAGTTTCCTTTAAGGGGGAATCACTGCTGTTAGTAAAGCATCATGGATAAGGTCGTTAATAGATGCCATTATGCAGACATTTCTTTGCAAGGTGTTCGCCCCTAGGCTACACAACAGAGCGTTGTAGAGCGAATTCGGAGGGCAGACTGACAGGGACTCAACCCCAGTTCATTTCACATTCAATGACCGTGCCAAGAACGTTTTTTGTTGGTGCTCATAACGCACCATGAACGTGTATGTCTATAGTCTGAAATTGCCAGGCGGTGCTTGGTGTGTCTGTGTGTGTGTCTGTGTCTGTGTGTGTGTGTGTGTGTGTGTGTGTGTGTGTGTGTGTGTGTGTGTGTGTGTGTGTGTGTGTGTGTGTGTGTGTGTGTGTGAGCCATTAGATGCAGGGGTGTAAATGTCAATGGGGACATGCCCCCCCGTCTCTCATCCCTTGGCCTTAATACTCTCCTGCATGTTTCCACAGCCATTTCTCACAAAATTAATTTTAACAACACAAAAAGATCTCACCATGTTGAACAAACAACTTGTCTGTTGGCATTTTAAAATTATACCAGCATTTCATGTTTCCATCAGCCTGGTTGTTACTTTTCTTATGTGTCAGGTAAGCATCACTTACACCAGGGAGCTAGCTACCCCCTACTACCCCAGTACTGCACTGTTGGAGCAAGGAACACAAACATTCGCTACACGCACAATAACATCTGCTAAATATGTGTATGTGACCAATTAAGATTTGACTTGAATTGAACAAATACATTTTTAAGTATGGTATGACTTTACTCAAACACTGACGATGGAAACGTGGTTAGTGGAACCGATCCAATGATAAAGATATTGAATTTGTGTCCACTCACCAGGGATTTGAACGATGATTTCTTCTGTTACCAATAAAATAGTCTACTGTTCGCTTAAATTGGGAGTTGATCATTTTGATAACTAGAAACATATTAGTATTTTCTTTGTCTTCTCTATTCAGCATTAGCCATTTGCTTTCTGAACTATGTTTTTCCAAAGCTTGTGGTTTGAAGTAATGCAAAATACCTATTTAAGTGCTTTTCACTGACCGCTGCAACTCAACAATCAGCTATTTGGTAGGCTTTTTGATGCACAAATTTAATTCAATTTACTTTAGGTGAAGTTTATTTTCTCCTCGCCGTTCATGCCGACATCAATGTTAAAGTAACCAGAGCATAAAATAGCAGGCAGTGAGGTTTACAAGGCCGAGTTCAAATGTCAACATCAATTCAAAGCAACACGCACTGCCTAAACGTCTGACTGACAAAGCAAACAGGCTGGCAGCCTCTCTGAGCAATGCTCAGCACAGTCCTTTACACTAAAGAGCCGTTATATTTTAATCGGGATTGGAATGAGTTTTGTTCATTTTTTCTAGCCTATTTATAAATGTTTGGTCTTGAGCTAGCTGCCCTACCCAACTGAAGCCCCTTCTAATAATCTGTATTGTGTTGTATCACTAGGCAGAGCTCCCCAATCTCTTCTAATAATCTGTATTGTGTTGTATCACTAGGCAGAGCTCCCCAATCTCTTCTAATAATCTGTATTGTGTTGCATCACTAGGCAGAGCTCCCCAATCTCTTCTAATAATCTGTATTGTGTGGTATCACAAGGCAGAGCTCCCCATGCTCTTGTTTAAACCTGAGGTGGCATTGGCATTGATAATCAACAAACTTGGCATAGATCACATAGGTCATCAGCACATCCCTCTACAACTATATATATATACAGTGGGGCAAAAAAAGTATTTAGTCAACCACCAATTGTGCAAGTTCTCCCACTTAAAAAGATGAGAGAGGCCTGTAATTTTCATCATAGGTACACTTCAACTATGACAGACAAACTGAGAAAATTGTAGGATTTTTAATGAATTTATTTGCAAATTATGGTGGAAAATGAGTATAATATGTAACCAACATGTAATGAATCATTAGTTTATGATAAAACAGTTTCAATCAAACACATTTTATTCACTTTTTAGTCTATCTCGTGAGGGTTAATATTCCCGTTTGATAAACATCTGTCAAAACAGACAACCTCTTGTGTAATTATGCCTTTAGAAACATTTAGGTTGGGCAGGATCCCTCACAGCAGTGCGTGCCTTTTCTTGTCATGGCGGAGACTGTTGTAGACCATAGCTGCAGCCACCTCTTTCACTTCAGCTTGAGTTAGTGGTGCGTGGCATTCATCCAGCTCTCCCATGGAAAGGAGAAAAAACTGCAGTATGAGTCAACACATGTCTGACTGTTAGAAGTATCCTCAATGGCACTGGGCACGGACTGTAGTGCGCGTAGCTTGTTGTTGTTGTTGATATTATAGTGGGCTAGCTAGCCATAAAGACAAACCACTTTAGTGAGGGAAAAATACATGCTGAATTGAGTGGGTAACTGCCATTTCAGTGCTTTATCAGATTAAGTTTTGGCATTCAACATTCATGAATTGGAGATATTCATTAGAACAAATAACACATTTAACATAGCAAAGTGCCAACTGGCTACATAGACAGACTGGAATACAGATAAATAGGCTAGCTGAGTAGGGGATATTTGTGTCCGGCAGACTAGGGTGTGTGGCGTGTCGGTCACAGTGTTGTGTTGCTAGCTATATAGTGGTGTACTAGCTAGCTAGTGTAGCACACTCCTCAGCCTGAAGTGTCCCCACTTGCACCAGCGAACAGCTTGCTTTTTGCGTGACACCGACTGGTAAGATGCCTCAGGAGGGCAGTCACGTGTGCTAGCAAGGCCGAGGTCCTGAGTTTGTATCAGGTATGGGCCGAATCAAGAGGAAATGTTACTCGGCTGAGAGTCAGACTTCAGGCCGACGGCATGTGTCCCGAGCCTGGGCCGCCTTCGGCAGTATTACTTATGGCTAGGATGCGGGGATTGACCTCGGGCCGAATCCGGTGAGAGTTATCTGGCCCAAATGTATTACTTGGCGCTCGGGCCGATTGACTCTCTGGCAGACGATTACACCACCTGCTTTATATAATTAACATCTCCCTATTTATCTTTCTATATTTTCCTCTTTGTTTCTGTGATAAAAAAAACAACACAATTAACATTTTAAAGAAATTCTTTGAGTTCTGTGTAGTATTTTAGTATTTTTATACTTTGTGCAAATTGATAAGCATTAAACACTTTGTGGATGGAGCCTCCCGAGTGGCGCAGCGGTCTAAGACCCTGTATCGCAAATGCATTTCTACAGATGCTGGTTCGAGACCAGTGCCGGGCCGTGACCGGGAGTCCCATGAGGCGACTCACAATTGGACCAGCGGTGTCCGAGTTAGGGGAGGGTTTGGCCTGCCGGATGTCCTTGTCCCATCGCGCTGTAGTGACTCCTGTGGCGGACCAGGCACATGCACACTGACACGGTCACCAGGTGTACGGTGTTTCCTCTGACACAAAAATAAAAACATTTTTGTGGATGCGTATAATTTGTATGTATAAAATGTAGAATAGTACTATTTAAAATGACTAAATCAGGTCGTTTTACATTTATTTAAATTAGCATTGGGACACTTTTGGGGGGAATCTTGTAAGATGTTGGCAAAGTCGGCTGAATTCCGGTCGATGAAAACGGCCCGATGTACTTGGACCTGTTCTGGAGTCATTCAATGTGATTCCTGTCCAAGTCCGACACCGGGCGTATTCTGGAGTCATTCAATGTGATTCCTGTCCGAGTCCGACACCGGGCCTATTCTGGAGTCATTCAATGTGATTCCTGTCCAAGTCCGACACCGGGCCTATTCTGGAGTCATTCAATGTGATTCCTGTCCAAGTCCGACACCGGGCCTATTCTGGAGTCATTCAATGTGATTCCTGTCCGACACCCGATTCTGGACCTATTCTGGAGTCATTCTATGTGATTCCTGTCCGAGTCCGACACCTGGCCTATTCTGGAGTCATTCAATGTGATTCCTGTCCGACACCCGATTCCGGGCCGATTCAATCAGTTCCGTTTCTGGGCCGATTCCTCATTGCTAGCCGGGCTAGCTAGTGTGCATGCAGTGACGTAATGCTAGTGGGCACGGCCTGTAGTGACGTATTGCTAGATATTATTGAGCTAGCAAAATGATTAGCTAAATGTAGCTACAAACTCCAAAATAGCACTTATAGCTATATGAAGCTACATTTGGTCATGAAATTCACAACGAGTTCATAACATAAAAGATTAACCACAAGCCTCTTAGCTATAGACATGCAGTATAGGCTACACACAAAATGTCTGCCACAACAAGTACTGTAGTGAGCTAGCAATCCGAATGTCCACTAACCACTAGCATGCTAGCAACATTAGTTGACAAATTCATGTGTAACCGACACATTTTGCAACAATCAATTATATATCTTAATATGTTTATGTTTTCGTTAATATGTTGTTTTCTGGGGGATACTTGCTGATACAGATGTAAAATGAACTGACAGGATCAGATTAGTGTCATTTACTGCATTGGCTTCATGAGTTGTGTAGCCAGGACACTTCACCTCAGTGGATTCCTGGAATAGCTACTGGACACTTGGTGAACCTAGCCTGATGAGACAATTTACCCTTTGTTACTTCTGATCAACAAATCATACAAACATAGCTAATTGCCTTCAATAGGCTATACATAATAATGAATACTCGAAGCATCGCATTGAATAAATGTATAATTAGTGTGTGCGTTTTGATAGAAATATTGAATCAGTAGGCTATGATACAGCAATAAAAATGTCCCGCTCAGTCTTTGAAAATTACACTAAACTAGTTTTGAAGTGTGTGGAACACAGGCTTAATACAATATCACCACAGAGTTCACGTCATACAGCAGCTAATTGCATTCTGAGGTCAAGTAATAAAAATTCCACCAAATAATTACGCAATAAAGCATGAGGGGCTGTGGTATAGGGCCAATAAACTACTGCTAAGGGCTGTTCTTAGGCACAATGTGGTATGTTGGTCATATACCACAAACCACGTGGTGCCTTATTGCTATTAAAAACTAGTGGTACTTGCTAAGCAAGCACCGTGATTACAAAACTGAGTGTACAAAACATTAGGAACAGCAATTATTTTTCCATGACCTGGTGAATCCAGGTGAAAGCTATGATAGACTGGTTGGTTGTTTATCAACAAAACCTACACGTGCCCAACTATGGGGCACGAAAGACAGGGTTGGCTGAGAATGTTGACAACATATATTTTGTCTCCAATGTTTATTGAAAACATAAATACATTTGCACAATGAGCACTTGTCTCTCAAATACATAATTACAGTTGTTGGTGAGCTAGCTAGCTAATTTTAGCCATATTATCATTGACATGAAATCAGTCAAAACACCTCAAAATCAAGAACAAGATGAAACTAGCTGAAACGAACCCCTTACGTTTCCCCACATGGCAGTTCCTTTGTAATTATTATTAGCCACCTGGCCATCCAGAATCACAACACACTGACTTCTGCCCCAATGAAGCACGAGCAACGTTTTGGTGATGTTGTCAGCAAACCCATCTATTGATGTCATTTGTTAAATCCACTTCAATCAGTGTAGATGGAGACAGGTTACTGAAGGATTTTTAAGCCTTGAGACATGGATTGTATATGTGTGCCATTCAGAGGGTGAATGGGCAAGACAAAATATTTAAGTGCCTTTGAAAGGGTTACAGTAATAGGTGCCAGGCGCACCGGTTTGAGTGTGTCAAGAACTACAATGCTGCTGGGTTGTTCACGCTCAACAGTTTCCCCATCAAGAATGGTCCACTGCCCAAGGACATCTAGCCAACTTGACACAGATGTGGGAAGCATTGGAGTCAATATGGGCCAGCGTCCCTGTGGAACGCCTTCAACACCTTGAGTCCATGGCCCGACGAATTGAGGCTGTTCTGAGATTTATAGGGGGTGCAACTCAATATTAGTAGAGTGTTCCTAATATTTTGTACACTCAGTGTATGTTCATATCATTGTCTCCACACAACTGCATTACACTAATTCAAATTCAGATGCTAAGGCTGGCTGACGACAGTAGCAAGCTTAGTTAGCTTGCCAACCAAACCCATTATCTAGATTCTAAACCTAGAGGCGCAACATCGCAATACGTCTGGGAACCAATGTCTCAATAAGAATTTGAATATGTTATTAGGCTACTACAACAACATGAGTGACAAAATGACAAAACTTTTTCATCAAAATCAACTTTATGTCGACAGAATGCCTTTGATTTTGACGTCCTGCACATGCGCAGTTTGGCGTGAGAAAACCGTTAGACCCGATGACGTGTTTCTGAACACGTTGGCTAGCTGAACTTAGCTAGCCAACGTTGCCATGACATCCCCTAAAAGTGTGATCGGGGATTTCTATTGGAGAAGCAGTTCTTCATACTGTACTGTCTTTTGTTAGCTAGTATGCTAGCTAGCCTGACTGCTACATCCAAAATAATTGTGTTTGCAAAAATAACAGTCAAGTTTTAAACAGTCCAAAACAATATAAGCCTGTTCTATTCATTTATATTATAAAAAGGTACAGGCAAAATGCAAAATAGATCATGATTCATCCAGATCTGGTTACACTTCAAATCAAATCTCATTGGTCACATGCACATATTTAGCAGATGTTATTGCAGTTGTAGCGAAATGCTTGTGTTCCTAGCTCCAACAGTGCAGTAATATCTAAAAGTACACACAAATCTAAAAGTTATAGAATTTAATTAAGAAATATTAGGATGAACAATGTCAGAGTGCGAAGTATAAATATATACTGTGTTACAGTTTTCTTCTTGGGAAGGAGAGGACCAAAATGCAGCGTGGTTATGGTTGAACATCTTTAATAAAGATGATAAAGTGAACAATATACATATACAAAACAAGAAAACGTGGAAAAACCGAAACAGTCCTAAGTGGTGCAAAACACAGAGACAGGAAACAATCACCCACAAAATACCCAAAGAATATGGCTGCCTAAATATGGTTCCCAATCAGAGACAACGATAAACACCTGCCTCTGATTGAGAACCACTCTAGGCAACCATAGACTTACCTAGAATACGACACTGAACACAACCCCATCAATCTACAAAACACCTAGACAACACAAACACATAATCACCCATGTCACACCCTGGCCTAACCACAATAGAGTTTTACAGAATACTAAGGCCAGGCTCCCGGCCGCACACCTAGCCCATAGAGGAAGGTCTGGGTGGGCGTCTCTTCCACGGTGGCGGCTCTGGCGCGGGACGTGGACCCCACTCCAACATAGTCTTAGTCCGCTTACTTAGCGTCCTTTAAGTGGTGACCCTCACCGCCGACCTTGGCCTAGTAACCCTAACTAAGGGCCCACCTGGACTGGGGGCTACCTCATCACTGAGGTAGCTCAGGACTGAGAAGGAGGCTCAGGACTGAGAAGGAGGCTCAGGCAGATCCTGGCTGAATGGTGTCTCTGGCGGATCCTGACAGATGGGAGACTCTGGGGTTTTGAACTCGCAACCTTTCGGTTGTTAGTCCAATGCTCTAACCACTAGGCTACCCTGCCGCCCCGCTCCATGACAGAGGGACGGAAGCTCTGGCGGCGCCGAACAGGGGAAGCGCACTGTAGGCCTGGTGCGTGGTGCTGGCACTGGTGGTACTGGGCCGAGGACACGCACCTCAGGGCGAGTGCGGGGAGTTGCCACCGGAGGACTGATGCGTGGAGGTGGTACTGGATAGACCGGACCGTGCAGGCGCACTGGAGCTCTTGAGCACCGAGCCTGCCCAACCTTACCTGGTTGAATGCTCCCGGTTGCCCTGCCAGTACGGCGAGATGGAATAGCCTGCACTGGGCTGTGCAGGCGAACCGGAGACACCATGCGTAAGGCTGGTGCCATGTACGCCGGCCCAAGGAGACGCACTGGAGACCAGATGCGTAGAGCCGGCTTCATGGCACTTGGCTCGATGCCCACTCTAGCCCAGCCGATACGAGGAGCTGGTATGTACCGGCTATGCACACCGCACTGGGGACAATGTGCGCTCCACAGCATAACACGGTGCCTGCCCGGTCTCTCTAGCCCCCCGGTAAGCACAGGAAGTTGGCGCAGGTCTCCTACCTGGCTTCGCCATACTCCCTGTGTGCCTCCCCCCCAATACATTTTTGGGGCTGACTCTCGGGCTTCCATCCGTGCCGCCGTGCTGCCTCCTCATACCAGCGCCTCTCCGCCGTCACTGCCTCCAGCTCCTCTTTGGGGCGACGAAATTCTCCTGGCTGAGCCCAGGGTCCTTTATACCGTCCAGTTCGTCCTCCCATGTCCATTCCTCTTTGAGCTGCTCCTGTTGCCTCTTCTCCTGCTGCACCTTGGGGCAGCTACATTCCCCTGGTTTAGCCCAGGGTCCTCTCCCGTCAAGGATTTCCTCCCATGTCCAAGAGTCCTGTGTCTTTGGCCGCTGTTGCTGCTGTCCGTTACCACGCCGCTTGGTCCTGTTGTGGTGGGTGTTTCTGTCACGGGATTCTTCCTGGGAAGGAGAGGAGGACCAAAATGCAGTGCGGTAGTTGTCCATGGTTTTTTTAATTAGAAAATTGAACATGAACACATAACCAAACAACAAAGTGAAAACCCAAAAACAGTCCCGTGTGGCACTAACACAGGAAACAACCACCCACAAACCCCAACACCAAACAGGCTACCTAAATATGGTTCCCAATCAGAGACAATGACTAACACCTGCCTTCGATTGAGAACCATATCAGGCTCAAACACAGAAACAGACAAACTAGACATCCAACATAGAATGCCCACTCAGATCACACCCTGACCATACAAAACATAGAAACATACAAAGCAAACTATGGTCAGGGTGTGACATACTGTATGTGATGGGATGTATAGACATTGTAGACATTATGGACAGAATATATAGCATATCTGTAGAGTACGTAGGATAGAATAGTGTATGTAAAGGAATAGTTGAATAGGATGTCATTGACTAGAATGCAGTATATGCATATGAAATGGGTGAAACAGTATGTAAACATTATTAAAGTGACCAATGTTTCATAATTAAAAAGTGTTCCACGTCTATGTACATAGGGCAGCCTCTAAGGTGTAGGGTTGAGTAACCAGGTGGTAGCCGGCTAGTGACAGTGACTAAGTTCATGACAGGGTACTGTGTGGAGGCCGGCAAGTGATGGCTAATTAAAGAGTCTGATGGCCTCGAGATATAGGCTGAAAAACAGCTTCTTGGTCCCAGCTTTGATTCAGCTGTACTGACCTTGCCTTCTGGATGACGTTTAAGGGGTCTTAGGGGCCAAGCCAAATTTCTTCACCCTCCTCAGATTGAAGAGGTGCTGTGGAGCCTTCTTCACCACACGGTCATAAATTGGAGGCATATTGGAAAATAATATTTCTCTATTTCAAGGAGCAATAGAAAATAGAGTACACAAAAATGCAGTCTTTATCTTGTAGGGAATGAACCTCCCAGTAGATAAATCACATGCTTCCATGCTCAGGTCACTAACTCTAATTGCTAAAAGGATCATTTTAAGGCGTTGGGAGGAGGAGCAGCCACCCTCATTTGCAGAATGGCTAAAACTGTCAATGAACACTGTCAAATTTTAGAAAACTATTACCAATGTAAAGTCAAAGGAATATGAAAATATCTGGGCCAAGTTTGAAGTTATTGTCTTGGGGTGAACGAAAACAGGGGAAATATGTTATTTATTATATGTAATTAATAGCAATCATGTGTATTGATACAAAATTGTTATACCAATTTATAATATGTAATTCATACAAATCATGTATATAATGACAAACTGTCGGCAATTTTATCATGACTCCAACTTTATCATCACTCCCAATATTAAGTACCTATTTAGTTATTTCTTATTTTAGAAATTTTGTTGCTGCCCTCCCACATATGCGACCAGTCTTATTTAGATTTCTTGTTAGGATGAAACTGGGATTTGGCTCAGCTCACCAAAAAGAGCCGGCTCTTTTGGCTCCCAAGTGGCTCTTTAAAAAAAAATATATGTTTTGTATTTTTTCAAGTCAAACAGTTTAGCGATAGTTTGACTATGATTGGTGTCAAAACAATTCTAATTAAATTACAAAAATTACTAAATGACTGAAGCCTGTCTGTTGTGGAATAAGTGATTTTGAAAGTTTTCCTGCTTGGAATTGTGTACATTGGATTTAGACTATTGCTATAATTTCTAAAACCTCTGTCCTCCATGATCGAAAATGGCTGGAAATCGGTGGCAATCATTTTAGCCAATGCAATATCAATTTGGCCTTGTTTTGCTACAGACATAGACTTTGGCATAAACTGGTCCATAGAAGACTGCGTTGCTGTGGGTCGCGGAGTAGGTCTACTTGACTGAGTGGATACATCTCCACCACTATCACTAGCAGGCCTACTTGACTGAGTGGGTACATCTCCACCACTATCACTAGCAGGCCTACTTGACTGAGTGGATACATCTCCACCACTATCACTAGTAGGCCTACTTGACTGAGTGGGTACATCTCCACCACTATCACTAGCAGGCCTACTTGACTGAGTGGATACATCTCCACCACTATCACTAGCAGGCCTACTTGACTGAGTGGATACATCTCCACCACTATCACTAGCAGGCCTACTTGACTGAGTGGATACATCTCCACCACTATCACTAGCAGGCCTACTTGACTGAGTGGGTACATCTCCACCACTATCACTAGCAGGCCTACTTGACTGAGTGGATACATCTCCACCACTATCACTAGTAGGCCTACTTGACTGAGTGGGTACATCTCCACCACTATCACTAGCAGGCCTACTTGACTGAGTGGATACATCTCCACCACTATCACTAGCAGGCCTACTTGACTGAGTGGATACATCTCCACCACTATCACTAGCAGGCCTACTTGACTGAGTGGATACATCTCCACCACTATCACTAGCAGGCCTACTTGACTGAGTGGATGACTCATTGCGAGCTCATTGCGAGCTCATTGCGAGCTCATTGCGAGCTCACAGAACAGAGCTCCGGGCAGCCGAGCGGAAATGGAGGAAAACTCGCCTCCCTGCGGACCTGGCATCCTTTCACTCCCTCCTCTCTACATTTTCCTCCTCTGTCTCTGCTGCTAAAGCCACTTTCTACCACTCTAAATTCCAAGCATCTGCCTCTAACCCTAGGAAGCTCTTTGCCACCTTCTCCTCCCTCCTGAATCCTCCTCCCCCTCCCCCTCCTCCCTCTCTGCAGATGACTTCGTCAACCATTTTGAAAAGAAGGTCGACGACATCCGATCCTCGTTTGCTAAGTCAAACGACACCGCTGGTTCTGCTCACACTGCCCTACCCTGTGCTCTGACCTCTTTCTCCCCTCTCTCTCCAGATGAAATCTCGCTTCTTGTGACGGCCGGCCGCCCAACAACCTGCCCGCTTGACCCTATCCCCTCCTCTCTTCTCCAGACCATTTCCGGGGACCTTCTCCCTTACCTCACCTCGCTCATCAACTCATCCCTGACCGCTGGCTACGTCCCTTCCGTCTTCAAGAGAGCGAGAGTTGCACCCCTTCTGAAAAAACCTACACTCGATCCCTCCGATGTCAACAACTACAGACCAGTATCCCTTCTTTCTTTTCTCTCCAAAACTCTTGAACGTGCCGTCCTTGGCCAGCTCTCCCACTATCTCTCTCAGAATGACCTTCTTGATCCAAATCAGTCAGGTTTCAAGACTAGTCATTCAACTGAGACTGCTCTTCTCTGTATCACGGAGGCGCTCCGCACTGCTAAAGCTAACTCTCTCTCCTCTGCTCTCATCCTTCTAGACCTATCGGCTGCCTTCGATACTGTGAACCATCAGATCCTCCTCTCCACCCTCTCCGAGTTGGGCATCTCCGGCGCGGCCCACGCTTGGATTGCGTCCTACCTGACAGGTCGCTCCTACCAGGTGGCGTGGCGAGAATCTGTCTCCTCGCCACGCGCTCTCACCACTGGTGTCCCCCAGGGCTCTGTTCTAGGCCCTCTACTATTCTCGCTATACACCTAGTCACTTGGCTCTGTCATAACCTCACATGGTCTCTCCTATCATTGCTATGCAGACGACACACAATTAATCTTCTCCTTTCCCCCTTCTGATGACCAGGTGGCGAATCGCATCTCTGCATGTCTGGCAGACATATCAGTGTGGATGACGGATCACCACCTCAAGCTGAACCTCGGCAAGACGGAGCTGCTCTTCCTCCCGGGGAAGGACTGCCCGTTCCATGATCTCGCCATCACGGTTGACAACTCCATTGTGTCCTCCTCCCAGAGCGCTAAGAACCTTGGCGTGATCCTGGACAACACCCTGTCGTTCTCAACCAACATCATGGCGGTGGCCCGTTCCTGTAGGTTCATGCTCTACAACATCCGCAGAGTACGACCCTGCCTCACACAGGAAGCGGCGCAGGTCCTAATCCAGGCACTTGTCATCTCCCGTCTGGATTACTGCAACTCGCTGTTGGCTGGGCTCCCTGCCTGTGCCATTAAACCCCTACAACTCATCCAGAACGCCGCAGCCCGTCTGGTGTTCAACCTTCCCAAGTTCTCTCACGTCACCCCGCTCCTCCGCTCTCTCCACTGGCTTCCAGTTGAAGCTCGCATCCGCTACAAGACCATGGTGCTTGCCTACGGAGCTGTGAGGGGAACGGCACCGCAGTACCTCCAGGCTCTGATCAGGCCCTACACCCAAGCAAGGGCACTGCGTTCATCCACCTCTGGCCTGCTCGCCTCCCTACCATTGAGGAAGTACAGTTCCCGCTCAGCCCAGTCAAAACTGTTCGCTGCTCTGGCCCCCCAATGGTGGAACAAACTCCCTCACGACGCCAGGACAGCGGAGTCAATCACCACCTTCCGGAGACACCTGAAACCCCACCTCTTCAAGGAATACCTAGGATAAGATAAGTAATCCTTCTCACCCCCCCCCCTTAATGATTTAGATGCACTATTGTAAAGTGGCTGTTCCACTGGATGTCAGAAGGTGAATTCACCAATTTGTAAGTCGCTCTGGATAAGAGCGTCTGCTAAATGACTTAAATGTAATGTAAATGATACATCTCCACCACCATCACTAACAGGCCCGCTAGTTTCTCAAGCTCTGCTACAGCTAGCTTCACAGTTGGGTGCACAGTTCGCATATGCCGGTGTAGGTTGTCCGTAGAACCGACTTTATATGAGATTTTGTTTTGGAAAATTCTACACTGTGCTCTAACATGGTCTACATTATTAAAATGCATCCAAATGCTTCTGTTCTTCTGACTCATTTTCCAGCTGTTTTCACAGCTGTCCTTCCTCTCTCTCCTCGACTGCTAAGTGTGTGACTAAGTGAATTAGCTCGGCACTCCTTTGAGCATCTTTGGCTCATTGGTTGACACTGCGTTTCGGACAGAGAGGGCAGAGATATGAAAGCCCAGTCATTGCCAAATGTGCTTTCTTAATAATGGTTAAAAGCCTGGGTAAAAGAACTTGCTGGCACAAAAACAAGACATGTATGATCAGTTCCAGAAGGTAATTGCAGAACGGCTCAAAGTCCAAAATCCAGTCTTCAAGGAAAATAGATTGAAAGGGAAACGTGTAGCTCTCGCATTCGATAAACTGTATATTGATAGTTCACAGAGGAGTTATATAATAGAACACACATTACTGGACATGGTAAGGATTGTAATAAAAATATGTATAGAAAAGCAATAAAACACAACAATTGTTAAAGAAATACACTACAACTACACTATTCCATTCTAAATAGGGAATGTTGAAAAAGTATTTGTTTTTAGGCTTTCCACGTATAGTATTTCATCAGTTAATAAGACAGCATATAAGACAGTAATAAGACAGTATTGTGATGGAAAGTGGGGTGTGTTTTTGTGTTTGGAAAAGTTTGAAGTTAAGTGAATGAGAAAGGATAATGGTTGCAAATCCCAGAGCTCATGTGTGTTTGTGATTAGGGGTTATGAGAGAGAGCTTTCAATTCTGTACAGATATGGGATATACATTTTAAAATACATTATTATTAATATGTATTTATTTACTGTCCCATCATGATGGAATGGTCCACGAACCCTACACAGTACCCTAGACACCCACCTGAAAGACCCATACACTAAGGAGAAGTACTTATCTGTTTTATGGGCCTACTGTAAGTATAAGCAGCCAAATCAGAAAGATGAATGTGATCAGAGACCTACTAAAGCAGCACGGCCCCCTCAAGATTCTGAGCCTGCCTGGCAGGGTTGGTCCTACAAAGCCAAAGCACCCTGATGGGTGAGCATAATATACAAGGAAATTCTCAAAACTGCTAATGAGAAACTTGACGTACTTAGCCGGTGGGAATTCCGGTGGGGTGCCCCTGGTGGCACAAAATCATCAAAGGTCTGACTGCAGAGATACTTGGGAATATGGTCAACGGGGGATCGCGTGTGGGTGTTTCAGGGGAAGGGGGTATATATGATCTCCATCACCTAGGACGTGACAATGGTTAATCAAATCTCCCAATTTTTGCCAAATCAAGGCCTTTTATGAGTTGGGCTCTGGGATGGAACAACTGTTGAGCATCTGAGTGTATTGGTTGTTTGTGGGGGAAAGGGGTTGTGTCACTTCCTGATCTGTTTCACCCAGTCTTGTGCTCGTTTCCGCCCCCTCCAGGGGTCCTCTTTATACCTGTGTTTCTTGTCTGTGCCAGTTCGTCTTGTTTGTCAAGCTTACCAGCATTTGTCCTGACAGCTCCTATCCTTTCCCAGCCTCTCATTTTCCCGTCCTCCTGGTTTTTGACCCTTGCCTGTCTTGAACCATTATTCTTTGAATAATATCGCCAACAATAAACAATACAAAACGACTGTGAAGCTTAACAGGGCATTAGTGCCGCTAACAAAGATAACTACCCACACTGAAGGAGGGGGAAAAAAGGGCTACCTAAGTATGATTCCCAATCAGAGACAACGATAGACAGCTGTTCCTGATTGAGTGCCATACCCGGCCAACACATAGAAATAGAAATAAAGGACATAGAATGCCCACCCAAATCACACCCTGACCAAACCAAAAAGATACATTAAAAAAGGCTCTCTTAGGTCAGGGCGTGACATCTCTACTATTATTCTGACATTCCACATTCTTAAAATAAAGTGGTGATCCTAAATGACCTATGACAGGGACTTTTGCTAGGATTAAATTTCAGGAATTGTGAAAAGTTTAAATGTATTTGGCTAAGGTGTACGTGAACTTCCGACTTCAACTGTATATATACATTTTTACACATACACCACCGTTCAAAATTTTGTCCATTAAAATAACTTCAAATTGATCCGAAATACAGTGTAGACATTATTAATACTGTAAATTACTTTTGTAGCTGGAAACGGCTGATTTTTAAAGGAATATCTACATAGGCGTACAGAGGCCCATTATCCGCAACCATCACTCTTGTGTTCCAATGGCCCGTTGTGTTAGCTAATCCCAGTTTAACATTTTAAAAGGCTAATTGATCATTAGAAAACCCTTTTGCAATTATGGTAGCACAGCTGAAAACTGTTGTTCTGATTGAAGAAGGGATAAAACAGGCCTTCTTTAGACGAGTTGAGTATCTGGAGCGTCAGCATTTGTCGGTTCGATTACAGGCTCAAAATGGCCAGAAACAAAGACCTTTCTTCTGAAACTCATCAATATATTCTTGTTCTGAGAAATGAAGGCAATTCCATGTGAGAAATTGCCAAGAAACTTAAGATCTCGTACAACGCTGTGTACTACTCCCTTCACAGAACAGTGCAAACTGGCTCTAACCAGAATAGCAAGGGGAGTGGGAGGCCCCGGTGCACAAATGAGCAAGAGGACAAGTACATTAGAGTGTCTAGTTTGAGAAACAGACGCCTCACAATTCCTCAACTGGCAGCTTCATTAAATAGTACCCGCAAAACACCAGTCTCAACGTCAACAGTGAAGAGGCGACTCCGGGATGCTGGCCTACACTATGCACTATATTGATAATGTAATAAAATGCAGAATATGTCCACCTATCTATTTCTCTTGTCTGATTATGTTTTCATGTTCCTATTTTGTGAATGAAGTACATGTCTATATAAACTAAGGGTTAGAAATAATAATGCATGTTTTGTTTTAATCCACCATTCTCTTCCTTTCTGCATCTTCTATTTAGTTAAGTCGCAATTTAGCATGGCACAGCAGGTTACTAGCGTTCTATACTAGAAAAGTAGAAAAAGCCACATGATAGCTTTCCAGGAAGTGGGTCGCTGACCTGTTACGGTTTTCTTCCTGGGAAGGAGAGGAGGACCAAAATGCAGCGTGGTTATGGTTGAACATCTTTAATAAAGATGATAACGTGAACAATGTACATATACAAACTCAGTAGCGTGCCGTGGTTCTGGGGCCTGGGCCTTCAGTGAAGTCCTACACAGTCCCACCCGAATTAATCCACCTCTTATTACCATCATTATGATGCCATGGCTCTAGACACTATACATTTAGACAGATACGCAGTATAACCAGGCGTTGCGTCACCTTGAAATTGATATTTTTATTCAGAGAATTGCAGGGGAAGAGTACAATACCTTTTCATTGTGCAGCTTCGTTGCCCTGCGCGCTTGTTCGTTGAGCTGTAGATCCACTCGGGTGTCCCCAAAAGTTTTCAAAAGCACCATTGTTTGTAAGTGCCCAGCCGTACTTTGGTGTCTCGTTGCTGCCTTGGTTAGACAACTCAGGTTTGCAAAGCCAGTGTGGCTCCAAACACCAAATCGATCACTTACAAATAATAGGCATTCCCAGCAGTACAGTTTGCAGTGCTTCTCAGAGCCCGTCTTTGTAGCGTCGGCTTTGTAGCGTCGGCGTCTACCTCTCCTGACAATGTATAACTTTTCTTGAAAAGTTTGTCTTGAGAATGGCGTTATAATTATATCCTCGACCAAATCGATATCTTGTCCTTCCGCCATTGTGGGTTGAAAAAACAGTTTAGTAGTATGCAAATTAATTCATTGATCAATTTCAGTTTCCTAGTTCTGAGACCTGCCCATATGGGACCTGCCTCTCAATATTGGTAGTCCAATCAAAAGACGTGCAGGCACTACGCCTGCTAGCTGGCTCCTGTGTAACACTGGAGCCAGCCAGCAGGCATACAATAGCCAACTCTAAAGCTGATTGGTTGACACTAAATTTTAATTTCCATTCACTTTAAGCTACAAGCGCCCGCACTGTTGATTCTGAAGGCCTGAGGGCAGATTTTAGACCCCTGGCAACACATGATGGCTGAATATGATTGGATAAAATATCTAACATAAAGACCAGCCCTCCAAATCTCAACCTGGGGCTGGAAGCAGTACAACCAAGAGGAACGCTATGAAATGAAGAGTGTAACTCTTACTCTGGGGAATAATTTAATACATATTTGTGGGAAAATATATTTAAAAAAATATATATTCTGATGATGTTTAGGCCAGCAGAGAAGGCCTTGCTGGCCCTGACGGCCCACTACTGTACAAACTAAGAAAACGTGGAAAAACCCGAAACAGTCCTAACTGGTGCAAAACACAGAGACAGGAAACAATCACCCACGAAATACCCAAAGAATATGGCTGCCTAAATATGGTTCCCAATCAGAGACAACGATAAACACCTGCCTCTGATTGAGAACCACTCTAGGCAACCATAGACTTACCTAGAATACAATACTGAACACAACCCCATCAAATCTACAAAACCCCTAGATAAGACAACACATAATCACCCATGTCACACCCTGGCCTAACCACAATAATAAAGAAAACACAGAGTACTAAGGCCAGGGCGTGACATGACCACTGTTCTAGTCAGAGAGAGAAAGGGATAGATGAGTCAGTCTTGCTATTGCAACATTGGTCAGTCACTCTCACGTACACAATTCATCCAACCTTGAATCATTCTAGTTTCATTCTAATCAGGGATGAACACAGTCTTCCAGAGGGACTCATCCCGGGTGAGTCAGAGCAGTGTTACTTATCATCCTTATCCTCTCTCCAAACTAGTAACTTTACTGGCTGCTAACGTGTTTACTTACCTGATGGTGTTAACACCGCCATGGTTCTGCCAGCTCAGGTAGACGGACAGTGAAATAACATTTTGAACTGTCTGAGGATGAGCGGGGAGGAAGTGATGAAGAATGACTGGTTTGGTGAAATACTTTCGTTGCTGACACTAGCATATCCTTCACACTCACACAGTTTCCTGTACAGTAACAAGTGATATTGGCACGTGTAAAGACGTGTGTGTGTGTGTGTGTGTGTGTGTGTGTGTGTGTGTGTGTGTGTGTGTGTGTGTGTGTGTGTGTGTGTGTGTGTGTGTGTGTGTGTGTGTGTGTGTGCGTGCGTGCGTGTGCGTGTGTGTGTGTGCGTGCGGGCGGGTGAATAGCGGCTGTGCTGTTATCTGACACACAGAGTTTAGGGAGAGACAAACACCATTCAGTTCAATACCAGACCCACTGGAAACCCAACAGGGCCAGGTAAGGTGTGCCACAAGTGTGTGTGATCACCAGTCTTGTACACACCTGTCTGGACTCAAGTGTGGTGATTCAGGTGTCATTCAGGTAAACACACACCCTGAGTTGGACCTGATCAGACCAGCATGGACTAGGGTTTGTGTGTGTGTTCTTGCGTCTTTGCGTGTCAATCTTTAAATGTGTTTGCACATGCAGCTCATGCAGAGAGAGAGAGAGAGAGAAAGAAAGAGAAAGAGAGTGGGAAGAAATAAATGGGAGGGTGAGAGGGGGGAGAAAGGGAGGGGGAGAGAGAGAAAGAGAGAAAAAGAGGGAGAGGAGGGTAAAAGAGAGCGAGAGAGGGTGGGACGAGACAGGGAGAGTTTTTAGATTCATCCCCATGTGGCGTAAGAAGCATTTGAAGGAGCCATGGTCAGAGAAAAACTCAGGATAGGGTCATATTTATGTAAAAGGTATCTGGGGGAAACAGCAGAGTAAGATCAGATGTATGGTCAGGTGTCTGGGGGAAACAGCAGAGTAAGGTCAGATGTATGGTCAGGTGTCTGGGGGAAACAGCAGGGTAAGGTCAGATGTATGGTCAGGTGTCTGGGGGAAACAGCAGGGTAAGGTCAGATGTATGGTCAGGTGTCTGGGGGAAAACAGCAGGGTAAGGTCAGATGTATGGTCAGGTGTCTGGGGGGAAACAGCAGGGTAAGATCAGATGTATGGTCAGGTGTCTGGGGGAAACAGCAGGGTAAGATCAGATGTATGGTCAGGTGTCTGGGGGGAAACAGCAGGGTAAGATCAGATGTATGGTCAGGTGTCTGGGGGAAACAGCAGGGTATGATCAGATGTATGGTCAGGTGTCTGGGGGGAAACAGCAGAGTAAGATCAGATGTATGGTCAGGTGTCTGGGGGGAAACAGCAGGGTATGATCAGATGTATGGTCAGGTGTCTGGGGGGAAACAGCAGAGTAAGGTCAGATGTATGGTCAGGTGTCTGGGGGAAACAGCAGAGTAAGGTCAGATGTATGGTCAGGTGTCTGGGGGGAAACAGCAGGGTAAGATCAGATGTATGGTCAGGTGCCTGGGGGAAACAGCAGAGTAAGGTCAGATGTATGGTCAGGTGTCTGGGGGGAAACAGCAGAGTAAGATCAGATGTATGGTCAGGTGTCTGGGGGAAACAGCAGGGTGAGGTCAGATGTATGGTCAGGTGTCTGGGGGAAACAGCAGAGTAAGATCAGATGTATGGTCAGGTGTCTGGGGGGAAACAGCAGAGTAAGATCAGATGTATGGTCAGGTGTCTGGGGGAAACAGCAGAGTAAGATCAGATGTATGGTCAGGTGTCTGGGGGAAACAGCAGGGTAAGATCAGATGTATGGTCAGGTGTCTGGGGGGAAACAGCAGGGTGAGGTCAGATGTATGGTCAGGTGTCTGGGGGGAAACAGCAGAGTAAGATCAGATGTATGGTCAGGTGTCTGGGGGAAACAGCAGGGTGAGGTCAGATGTATGGTCAGGTGTCTGGGGGGAAACAGCAGAGTAAGATCAGATGTATGGTCAGGTGTCTGGTGGAAGCAGCAGGGTAAGGTCAGATGTATGGTCAGGTGTCTGGGGGAAACAGCAGAGTAAGATCAGATGTATGGTCAGGTGTCTGGGGGAAACAGCAGGGTAAGATCAGATGTATGGTCAGGTGTCTGGGGGAAACAGCAGGGTAAGGTCAGATGTATGGTCAGGTGTCTGGTGGAAACAGCAGGGTAAGGTCAGATGTATGGTCAGGTGCCTGGGGGAAACAGCAGGGTAAGGTCATATTTAAGGTAAAGGTATCTGGTGGAAACAGCAAGAGATAGAGGGGGTTCTTACTATCAAATCAAATGTTATTGGTCACATACACATGGTTAGCAGATGGTTAGCAGATGGTTAGCAGATGGTTAGCAGGTGGTTGGCAGATGGTTAGCAGATGGTTAGCACATGGTTAGCAAATGGTTAGCAGATGGTTAGCACATGGTTAGCAGATGGTTGGCAGATGGTTAGCAGATGGTTAGCTGATGGTTAGCACATGGTTAGCAGATGGTTAGCACATGGTTAGCAGATGGTTAGCACATGGTTAGCTGTCTGTGTGGGTGGACCATTTCATTATTTTTGTGATCCGTGATTGACTGTAGACCCTGCCACATACATCTCGTGTTTGAGCCCTTGAATTGCGACTCGACTTTGACTCTATACTGACGCTAGCTTGTTTGATTGCCTTGCGGAGGGAATAGCTACACTGTTTGTATTCGATGTATTCGTCATGTTTCCGGTTGCTGTGCCATGTTTAAAAGCGGTGGTTCGCACGTTCAGTTTAGTGCAAATGCTGCCATCAATCCACAGTTTCTGGTTAGGAAATGTTTTAATAGTCACAGTGGGTACCACATCTCCGCTGCACTTGCTAATAAACTCACTCACCGAGTCAGTCTATACATGAATATTATTGCCCGAGGCTATGTGGAACATATTCCAGCCCGTGTGTTCGAAGCAATCTGGAATCCGATTGCTCAGACCAGTGTTGGATGGGCCTGAGGACAGGCGTTTCCTGTATTAGTTTTTGCCTATAGCAGGGGAGCAACAAAATGGAGCCCTGATCGCTGGAGACTTACATTTCCCTCACTCACTTTAAACATCAGCTCTCTGGGCAGCGGACTGCTTGCTGCAGCTGTACAGAGTTCATCTGTAAATAGCCCACACAATCTACCTACCTCATCCCCATACTGTTTGTATTTACTTTTCTGAAGTAAGAGCAAAAGTTGTCAAAAATATAAATACTTTAAAGTACTACTTAAGTCGTTTTTTGGAGTATCTGTATTTTACTTTACTATTTATATTTTTGACAACTTTTACTTCATTACATTCCTAAAGGAAATACTGTACTTTTTACCCCATACATTTAGCCTGACACCCAAAAGTACACATTACATTTTGACAGGAAAATAGTCCAATTCACACACTTATCAAGAGAACATCCCTGGTCATCCCTACTGCCTCTGATCTGGAGGACTCACTAAACACAGAACATCCCTGGTCATCCGTACTGCCTCTGATCTGGAGGACTCACTAAACAGAGAACATCCCTGGTCATCCGTACTGCCTCTGATCTGGAGGACTCACTAAACAGAGAACATCCCTGGTCATCCCTACTGTCTCTGATCTGGAGGACTCACTAAACAGAGAACATCCCTGGTCATCCGTACTGCCTCTGATCTGGAGGACTCACTAAACAGAGAACATCCCTGGTCATCCGTACTGCCTCTGATCTGGAGGACTCACTAAACAGAGAACATGCCTGGTCATCTCTACTGCCTCTGATCTGGAGGACTCACGAAACACAGAACATCCCTGGGCATCCCTACTGCCTCTGATCTGGTGGACTCACTAAACAGAGAACATCCCTGGTCATCCCTACTGTCTCTGATCTGGTGGACTCACTAAACAGAGAACATCCCTGGTCATCCCTACTGCCTCTGATCTGGTGAACTCACTAAACATAAAATGCTTCATTTGTAAATTATATTGGAGTCTACCCCTGGCCATCCGTCAAAAAAAGAAAAAAAAGAAGAATGTGCCAATATGATTTGCTTAATATAAAGAATTTGAAATAGTTTATACTTTTACTTTAAATTTGAGCAACTCCATTTATTTTTGATACTTAAGTATATTTAAAAACAAATACTTTTACACTTTAACTCAAGTAGTATTTTACAGGGTGACTTGAACTTTTCTATTAAGGCATCTTTATCTTTACTTTTACTTAAGTATGTCAATTGAGTACTTTTTCCACCACCGACTATCAGGTAGGCACATAGATACATAATAATAACAGACCCGACTATCAGGTAGGCACATAGATACATAATAATAACAGATGGAAAGAAACTTAGGAATAAGAGTTCTCAATCTCCCTCTCTCTCTCTCTCTCCCTCTCTCACTCCTCCCTCCCTCTCTCTCTCCCCCTCTCTCCCTCTCTCTTCCTCTCTCTCTCTCCTCTCTCTCTCTCCCCCCTCTCTCTCCCCCCTCTCTCTCTCTCTCTCTCTCCCCCTCCCTCTCTCTCTCTCCCCCTCTCTCTCTCTCTCTCCCCCTCTCTCTCTCTCCCCCTCTCTCTCTCTCCCCCTCTCCTCTCTCTCTCTCCCTCTCCCCCTCTCTCTCTCTGTGTCACATGTTAGCAGTACTGAATGTTTCCTTTGAGTTGAGTTAAGAAACATAGCTGGAGGCTACAGAGTCGTGTTCAATCATGAGTTGATATCGTTGTGTAACACCCTAAACTAGTCAGGCATAGCAATTATAAAAGGCATTTTCTCACATGAAAGTGTAGATTTATTAAACTGTCATTTGGATATGAAACAGACAGTAAGGGACAACTTACATAGGCCTAACTGTCTGATTGTTTCCTGGTCCATACAGAATATACAGTTGAAGTCGGAAGTTTACATACAATTAGGTTGGAGTCATTTCAACTCGTTTTTCAACCACTCCACAAATGTCTTGTTAACAAATTAGGTTAGGACATCTATTTAACTGTGGGTCTCATGGTAATTGACCACTAATTAACATAAACACATTTAGCATCTCCTGGCTTCCACTTCCTACACTGATGAAGACCTTTGAAACATTTGCAAGTCTAATTAGTCCATGTAATATACAGTTGAAGTCAGAGGTTTACCACTCCACAAATGTCTTGTTAACGAACTATAGTTTTGGCAAGTCTGTTAGGACATCTACTTTGTGCCTGACACAAGTCATTTTTCCAACAATTGTTTACAGACAGATTATTCCACTTATAATTTACTGTATCACATTTCCAGTGGGTCAGAAGTTTACATACACTAAGTTGACTGTGCCTTTAAACAGCTTGAAAAATCCAGAAAATGATGTCATGGCTTTGGAAGCTTCTAATTGACATAATTTGAGTCAATTGGAGGTGTACATGTGGATGTATTTCAAGGCCTACCTTCAAACTCAGTGCCTCTTTGCTTGACATCATGGGAAAATCAAAAGAAATCAGCCAACACATCAGAAAAAAAATGTGTAGACCTCCACAAGTCTGTTTCATCCTTGGGAGCAATTTCAAAAAGTCTGAAGGTACCACGTTCATCTGTACAAACAATAGTACGCAAGTATAAACACCATGGGACCATCATACCGCTCAGGAAGGAGATGCGTTCTGTCTCCTAGAGATGAACGTGCTTTGGTGCGAAAAGTGCAAATCAATCCCAGAACAACAGCAAAGGACCTTGTGAAGATGCTGGTGGAAACAGGTACAAAAGTATATACAGTGGGGCAATTTAGTCAAGCACCAATTGTGCAAGTTCTCCCACTTAAAAAGATGAGAGAGGCCTGTAATTTTCATCATAGGTACACTTCAACCATGACAGACAAAATTAGAAAAAAAATTGTAGGATTTTCTATGAATTTATTTGCAAATTACGATGCAAAATAAGTATTTGGTCAATAACAAACAAGCAAGATTTCTGGCTCTCACAGACCTGTAACTTCTTCTTTAAGAGGCTCCTCTGTCCTACACTCGTTGCCTGTATTAATGGCACCTGTTTGAACTTGTTATCAGTATAAAATACACCTGTCCACAACCTCAGTCACACTCCAAACTCCACTATGGCCAAGACCAAAGAGCTGTCAAAGGACACCAGAAACAAAATTGTAGACCTGCACCAGGCTGGGAAGACTGAATCTACAATAGGTAAGCAGCTTGGTTTGAAGAAATCAACTGTGGGAGCAATTATTAGGAAATGGAAGACATACAAGACCACTGATAACCACTGATAATCTCCCCGTGGGGTCAAAATGAGAACTTGCACAATTGGTGGCTGACTAAATACCTTTTTTGCCCCACTGTACAGGCAGTGTACATACCTGGGTGGCCAATAAAGTTGCATTCACTCTATTCTACTCTATTACAGTTGAAGTCAGAAAGTTTACCTACACCTTAGCCAAATACATTTAAACTCAGTTTTTCACCATTCCTGACATTTAATCCAAGTACAAATTCCCTGTCTTAGGTCAGTTAGGATCACCACTTTATTTTAAGAAAGTGAAATGTCAGAATAATATTAGAGAGAATTATTTCAGCTTTTATTTCTTTCATCACATTCCCAGTGGGTCAGAAGTTTACATACACTCAATTAATATTTGGTAGCATTGCCTTTAAATTGTTTAACTAGGGTCAAATGTTTGGGGTAGCTTTCCAGAAGCTTCCCCCAATAAGTTGGGTGAATTTTGGCCAATTCCACCTGATTGATCTGGTGTAACTGAGTCGGGTTTGTAGGCCTCCTTGCTCACACACAATTTTTCAGTTCTGCCCACAACTTTTCTATGGGATTGAGGTCAGGGCTTTGTGATGGCCACTCCAATACCTTGACTTTGCTGTCCTTAAGCCATTTTGCCACAACTTTGGAAGTATGCTTGGGGTCATTGTCCATTTGGAAGACCCATTTGCGACCAAGCTTTAACTTCCTGACTGATGTCTTGAGATGTTGCAATATATCCACATAATTTTCCTCCCTCATGATGCCATCTATTTTGTGAAGTGCACCAGTCCCTGCTGCAGCAAAGCACCCCCACAACATGATGCTACCACCCTTATGCTTCATGGTTGGGATGGAGGTCTTCGTCTTGCAAGCCTCAAGCCTAACAGTGGTCATTATGGCCAAACAGTTCTATTTGTATTTCATCAGACCAGAGGAAATTTCTCCAAAAAGTACAATATTTTGTCCCCATGTGCAGTTGCAAACTGTAGTCTGGATTTTTTATGGCGGTTTTGGAACAGTGGCTTTTTCCTTGCTGAGCAGCCTTTCAGGTTATGTCGATATAGGACTTGTTTTGCTGTGTTTTCGTCCCCCGTCGCCCTCTCTACTTTTTGCCCCACTGTATATTAAATTCTCTTTTCTAAGGAAGTGGGGAACAAGTTATAAATACCTCACATGATGACACCACTGTGCTCATCTCCATAGCAGCCAGTGGCATGTGATGGGGGGCGGTAGGGATAAAGTTGGGCTCCGGCTCCTACTCAGGAATGCCCCCCTCCTCCACTCCCTCTCTTTCACCCCTCCTTCACCACATTATGTCTCCATTATTATTTTTAATGTCAACTTTATTTAATTAGGCAAGCCCGGTTAACCACTTAATTCGTGGTAATGGCTCCTGAGTGGCACAGCAGTCTAAGGCACTGCCTCTCAGTGTTAGAGGTGTCAATTCAGACACTGGTTCAATTCCAGACTGTATCACAACTGTCTGCGATTGGGAGTTCCATAAGGCGGCGCACAATTGGTCCAGCGTTGTCCGGGTTAAGGTTTGGCTGGGGTAGGTCTTCATTGTAAAATAAGAACTTGTTCTTCACTGCTAGTGATAAACTCTCACAAACACATATCCTAGTTATTTAATGTCTTTTTAAATTAATAGAGCTTTTTTTCCATCAAAAGTGTACTTTGTTCTGATGGAATTTAGACTAGTTATTTCTGTGAGCCTACTCATGTAGCACGCAGCATGTAAAGCATTCATCTTTATACTGTATATGTACCATTATAGCCTATGTGACAGCATGGGCAACGCCATTGACGCTACAACCCATAGGAATCAAATCAAATGTTATTTGTCACATGCTCCGAATACAACTCAGTTGACTACTTTAAAATGCTGGAAAAATGATGGAAGACCTTAATGAAGCTGCCCATGCAAAGACAGCCTTTTGGCTACCAAATGCCTCTATCATTTTCTATGGCTCTTCAATGCAGAGAGAGCGAAAGAGAGAGGGGAGTGGGTAGGCTTGTTATGAACTAGTTGGCAAACATTTGAGTAATTCTCCGCGCGCTGGGTATGATTGCACAAGTGGTCCCGTGGAGGGGTCCCTAGCCCTACAACGAGTAGAGACAAGCCCGTGAGTTCCAAGAAAGCGACCGTGCGGTGCAGCCGGAGCAGAAGGCAGGTCCAACTATTTCAACAAGTGTTTAGAAATCCGTGATTCCTCTCTGATTTTGCCCGCAGTTGCGCATTCCAGAGGGGAGCCGTAGCGGATGCACCAAACTCCACGCATAATTTATTTATTCATTCATTTCCTATCACCAGTGACTGCTGCCAACTGAATGCGTCTGAGTGGTTGAGGGATAGATAGCTCTTTGTTTTCGTCCCCCGTCGCGCTCTCTACTTGCTCTAGAACTTCTAACCAAGCTGACCAAGGATGGACGGGAACCGAACCATCGACCCAAGCTGCAGTGAAAAACCTCCCGTGGCCATCGACATCCTTCTCCGTGAGTTGAACCGCTCGTCTAGGCCCGTAGCTGCACTTTCCATAACTAGCCAACGATAACTTTTTAGCTGCCAAGTGCCGTTAGTTTCTCCAATCTGCTGGCAGCTACTTTTTTCTTACTGGACTTGGACTTGTTGTGGCTAGGGTACTAGGGGATAACTAGCCCCCACTAAGAACAATGTCTAATTGCGGACACAAAACAAATTATGTTTGGAGAAGAAAAAAAAATGTGGTATGTGGATGAAGGTCATACTTAGGCTAATAAACTATGAAGGGAAATAAATGGCTACTGTTTACACTTTTTAGTTATTTCATGAAATGTTGTTTTTAGAAAAGGGATGGGTTTTTTTAAGTACCAGGGGGCAGTTACCTCTATAAAATTATGGGATAAGGTTTCACAGAAGTGTTAAAATCCATTCAATCAGTTTTATTTTTGTAAGTAATACCTAAAAGCCAAGTCTAGTTGTCTTATTTTAATGATTTAAATAAACTAAGGGGGGAAATGGTGTTGCACATGTCACCATTAATATCTGCAGTATGAGGAGATTTGATATAAAGTACCTCTTTATCTCACCTGCACAATCATTCTCTTTGTTCTTTCTTTGATGTTCCTTTTCCATACAATCCATTTTGTAGTGGTGGAAAAACTACCTAATTATAGACACTTTTTTAAAAGAAAATGACTCAAAGTGAAGGTCACACAGTTAAATACTACTTGAGTACAAGTCAAATTATTTGGTTTTAGATGTACTTAAATATCAAAAGTAAAAGTGTAAATAATTTAAAATGTGTTATATTAAGCAAACGAGACGACACGATTTTCTTGTTTTTTAAATTTACGGATAGCCAGGGTCACAGTTCAACACTGACATAATTTACAAACAAAGCATTTGTGTTTAGGGTGTCTGCCAGATCAGAGGCAGTAGGGATGACCAAGGATGTTCTCTGTTTAGTGAGTCCTCCAGAACAGAGGCAGTAGGGATGACCAGGGATGTTCTCTGTTTAGTGAGTCCACCAGATCAGAGACAGTAGGGATGACCAAGGATGTTCTCTGTTTAGTGAGTCCTCCAGATCAGAGGCAGTAAGGATGACCAGGGATGTTCTCTGTTTAGTGAGTCCACCAGATCAGAGACAGTAGGGATGACCAGGGATGTTCTCTGTTTAGTGAGTCCTCCAGATCAGAGACAGTAGGGATGACCAGGGATGTTCTCTGTTTAGTGAGTCCTCCAGATCAGAGACAGTAGGGATGACCAGGGTTGTTCTCTGTTTAGTGAGTCCTCCAGATCAGAGACAGTAGGGATGACCAGGGATGTTCTCTGTTTAGTGAGTCCACCAGATCAGAGACAGTAGGGATGACCAGGGATGTTCTCTGTTTAGTGAGTCCATCAGAACAGAGACAGTAGGGATGACCAGGGATGTTCTCTGTTAAGTGAGTCCTCCAGATCAGAGACAGTAGGGATGACCAGGGATGTTCTCTTGATAAGTGTGTGAATTAGACACATTTCCTGTCCTGCTAAGCATTCAAAATGTAACGAGTACTTTTGGGTGTCAGGGAAATTTAAGGATTAAAAAGTACATTATTTTCTTTTAGGATTGTGGTGTAGTAAAAGTTGTCAAATATAAATTGTAAAATACAATCCCAGCGGTCTTCAAAATGACATTCGGGGGCAAAAGGTTTTCAATAGTTGTTTTTAATTCATAATTTTGTTTTAAATTGTAATATACAATTTTAATGGTATATAACATTAACATTGAAATTGCACATTTAATAACTTAACTAATTAATTCAGTGTAACATTGCTGTGGCAGCTCTCTCATGCTCTGCTGTGGCACAATTCTAATTTGTACATAGGTCACAAATAAAGCTATCCCCAGTAAAATTGGAGCACAACTTATTACATTTATTTTATTTCACCTTTATTTAACCAGGTAGGCCAGTTGAGAACAACTTCTCATTTACAATGCGACCTGGCCAAGATAAAGCAAAGCAGTGCGACACATACAACAACACAGTTACACATGGAATAAACAATAAACAAGTCAATAACACAGTAGAAAAAAAGAAAGTATATATACAGTGTGTGCAAAAGGCATGAGGAGGTAGGCAATAAATAGGCCATAGGAACAAATAATTACAATTTAGCAGATTAACACTGGAGTGATACATGATCAGATGATGATGTGCAAGTAGAGATACTGGTGTGTAAAAGAGCAGAAAAGTACATAAAAACAGTAAATAAAAGCAGTGTGGGGATGAGGTAGGTAGATTGGGTGGGCTATTTACAGATAGACTATGTACAGCTGCACTGAACGGTTAGCTGCTCAGATAGCTGATGTTTAAAGTTGGTGAGGGAAATAAGTCTCCAACTTCAGCGATTTTTGCAATTCGTTCCAGTCACTGGCAGCAGAGAATTTAGCAAATTAACACTGGAGTGATAGATGAGCAGATTGTGGATGTGCAAGTAGAAATACTGGTGTGCAAAAGAGCAGAAAAGTCCATATAAACAATATGGGGATGAGGTAGGTAGATTGGGTGGGCTATTTACAGATGGACTAAGTACAGCTGCAGCGATCGGTTAGCTGCTCAGATAGCTGATGTTTAAAGTTAGTGAGGGAAATATATTAGCCTCCAGCTTCAGAGATTTTTGCAATTCGTTCCAGTCATTGGCTTTAGAGAACTGGAAGGAAAGGCGGCCAAATGAGGTGTTGGCTTTGAAGATGAAAAGCATTGACCAGGTCGATGAAGACGGCTGCACAGTACTGTCTTTTATCGATGGCGGTTATGAGCATATGTACTTCCTGCACTGCTCACACCTAATCCAGTCCCCATCTGTGAAAAAATCATGAATTTTCAATTTTGTTTTTCATCATCTTTGAAATGCTAGAGAAAGGCCATCATAATATTGCAGTTTAGGCGCAAAGTTTCAGATTGATCCAGTGAAACATGGCAGTATTGGACAATATTTTGAATCAAGTATGCCCAAATGTTCCTAACTGGTCAAATGATACATTTTCAAATACATAACTATAGAGAACATACAAAAATGATATGGTAATACAACATTTAAATTTACACACTCCCAGGAATCATGTCATACATGAACAAGGCAGCTAACCCACTGTTCCTAGGCCGTCATTGAAAATAAGAATTTGTTCTTAACTGACTTGCCTAGTTAAATAAAGGTGAAAAAATTATACCAATTTGAGTGTCCCGGATTTACGTTTACTATGTTACGTCTAGTCTGAGACCAAGCTGTGAAACCTGGTTATAGTTACAGATTTAGCTGCACAATACATTCAGTCCCTATTGCGATTGGAGAGATTACATAATCTAATCATCCCTTTTATCCAATAGTAACTTTGAAACTGACTGAAATGTGTCTTCCGCATTTAACCCTTCCCCTCTGAATCAGAGAGGTGTGGGGGGGCTGCTTTAATCGACATCCTCGTCTTTGGCGCCCGGGCAACAGTGGGTCAACTGCCTTGCTCAAAGGCAGAACCATATATTTTTACCTTGTCAGCTCGGGGATTCGAAATGGAATGGCTGCAATGAAACAGTGCACACACACAATAAGATTATGTATTGATGTTTAGAGGCTTGATGATGTCTGAGGATGGTTGAACCACAGAATTATGGTTTTAAGGGTTTCATCACACCATATTACCTGTGGCTGGCCACACACTGGTATGTAGCCTATAATGTGTAGCCTCTAGTGTGTATCCCGGTATGCAGCCTCTAGTGTGTATCCCGGTATGCAGCCTCTAGTGTGTATCCCGGTATGCAGCCTCTAGTGTGTATCCCGGTATGCAGCCTATAGTGTGTATCCCAGTATGCAGCCTATAGTGTGTATCCCGGTATGCAGCCTATAGTGTGTATCCCGGTATGCAGCCTATAGTGTGTATCCCGGTATGCAGCCTATAGTGTGTATCCCGGTATGTCGGCCTACTTAAAATCCGAAAGTATTGTCACGCAAAGTAGTTTCCCTCTACATCACCCCACGGTTACAGTAGGAACAGTTTAAATAGGATGTGACGGACGCTCTGTTTGGACAACATAACTGTTGGTCTGACCAATAGCAGGCAGGCTATCCCTCCCCTCCTCTCTCTCTTTTCTCTAATCATGTCCTCATGGGTTTGTCTCATCTCCCTCCCCTCCTCTCTCTTTTCTCTAATCATGTCCTCATGGGTTTGTCTCATCTCCCTCCCCTCCTCTCTCTTTTCTCTAATCATGTCCTCATGGGTTTGTCTCATCTCCCTCCCCTCCTCTCTCTCTTCTCTAATCATGTCCTCATGGGTTTGTCTCATCTCCCTCCCCTCCTCTCTCTCTTCTCTAATCATACCCTTATGCCTCTTTCACAAACCAAGATGCTCTCCCAGAAATCAGGGAGCAAGGACTTCCTTCCCCCACTTCCCTAAGGAATTAACATGGTCCACACACACCCACACAGTTGTGAAGAGGAGACGACAGTGCCTCTTCCCCCTCAGGAGGCTGAAAAGATTTGTCATGGGCCCTCAGATCCTCAAAAAGTTCTACAACTGCACCATTGAGAGTATCTTGACTGGCTGTATCGCCGCTTGGTACAGCAACTGCTTGGCATCCGACCGCAAGGCGCTTCAGAGAGTAGTGAGTACAGCCCAGTACATCACTGGGGCTGAGCTCCCTGCCATCCAGGACCTCTATATCAGGCGGTGTCAGAGAAAGGCCCAAAGCTAAATAGCTAATCAAATAGCTATCCAGACTACCTGCATTGACACGTCAATGGGCTGCAGGATCCAGTATCTCGCTGCATTCTAATTGCCATCGATAAAATGCAATTGTGTTTGTTGTCCGTAGCTTATGCCTGCCCATACCATAACCTCACCGCCACCATGGGGCACGATGTTCACAACGTTGACATCAGCAAACTGCTCTCCCACAGGATGCCATAAACACAATCTGCCATCTCCCGGTACAGTTGAAACCGGGATTCATCCGTGAAGAGATCACTTCTCCAGCGTGCCAGTGGCCATCGAAGGTGAGCGTTTTCCCACTGAAGTGGGTTACAACGCCAAACTGCATTCAGGTCATGACCCTGATTGAGGATGACGAGCACACAGATGAGCTTCCCTGAGATGGTTTCTGATATAGTTTGTCCAGAAATTCTTCGGTTGTGCAAACCCACAGTTTCATCAGCTGTCTGGGTGTCTGGTCTCAGACAATCCCGCAGGTGAAGAAGCCGGATGTGGAGGTCCTAGGCTGACGTGGTTACACATGGTCTGTGGTTGTGAAGCCAGTTGAACGTATTGCCACATTTCTAAAACAACGTTCATGTCTTAAAGTAATGATGGACTGTTGTTCCTCTTTACTTATTTGAGCTGTTCTTGCCATAATATGGACTCAGTCTTTTACCAAATAGGGATATCTTCTGTATACAACCATACTTTGTCACAACACAACTGAAAGCTCAAATGTTTTAAGAAGGAAAGAAATTCTACAAATTTAACTTTCAACAAGGCACACCTGTTAGTTGAAATGCATCCCAGGTGACTACCTTATGAAGCTGGTTGAGAGAAAGCCAAGAGTGTGCAAAGCTGTCAAGGTAAAAGGTGGCTACTCAAGAATTTCTAAAATAAAATCTATTTTGATTTGTTTAACACTTTGTTGTTGTTGTTACTACATGATTCCATATGTGTTATTTCATAGTGTTGATGTCTTCACTATTATTCTGCAATGTCAAGATTAATAAAAACAAAGAAAAACCATTTAATGAGTAGATGTGTCCAACCTTTTGAATAGTACTATATATATCATCTTAATTCTCCATTGTTGGAAAAGGACACAAGTTTCACTGTCTAAACCGGTTGTTTATGAACCATGTGACAAATAACATTTTGTTTGACATGGCTGTTTTGACATGTGTACAAGTGTGTGTCAGTTTATTCTTAGTTAATTGTGTGCGTGTGCGCGTTAGTTCCTCTGTGTTTGGCAGAGGGGATGGTGCTGTTTTAGATTTCCTGTTCACGACTTTTCATTGTCTTCCCATAAACACCTCCTCTGTCTCTCTGTCTGCCTTTAGAGTTGGACATCTTTGGTATCATCCTGTACTCAGTGCTGACCTTCATGGCAGCGGTGTCCATGCTGGTCTACATAGAGGAGTGTTGGTACATCTACCGGAAGGTTCCCTCCAACAAGAAGAGCGCCATCATCTGGGTCAATGGGGCAGCGCCGGTAAGAACACACTGAAAGCAGCCTTTAATCTGGTACCTGCTGGTACCCTACAGTAGAAACACATGTGGCTAGAACACACTGAAGGCAGCATTTAATCTGGTACCCTACAGTAGAAACACATGCGGCTAAGGAACAAAATAAAAAGTGTAGTTATGACTCATCCCGTCAGTTTACTAGGAAATTCTAGGGCAGTAGCACGGTTAGGAAGACTGCATTGTTAAAGTTTCCAGACTAAGGCTGTATGTCTCGACTGTGTGTCAGGTGATCGGCACCATGTCCTGTCTGGGGATGTGGATTCCTCGAGCCACCATGTTTACGGACATGACCTCCGCCTGGTATGTTGCTCATCCCTCGCTCTTTTGCTCTCTCTCTCCTGTCTTTTCATTTTCTCTCATTGTCTCTCTCTGTCCCATCCTATCCTCTTTCCTCTCCTCCACCTTCTGTCTCTTCCTGTGTCTGAGTGGATCTGTGGTTCTCTTGATCTCAGACCCCTCCTGTGACAGGCAGGAAACCCTTTAGAGAGCAGGAAGACATACCTTGTGTCAGCAAAACATAGAGATACTGAAGACACCATTACAATAGTCTGTGTAGATCTTTCCAAACCCATCTCTCCCTCTGTCTATCTTCCCTCCTTCACTGCTTGGTGTTCTTGATGTGTGTAACATGTTTGAGCCTGTCTCCACAGCTACTTTGCGATCGTAGTGTTTAAGTTCCTGGTGTTAATGATCGAGGAGGTGGGGGGTGACGAGGCGTTTCTACGGCGAGCAGGGAGGAACAAATTGAAGATCAGTACTGGTCCCTGTTGCTGCTGCTGCCTTTGTCTACCCCATGTTAACATCACACGGTAACACACACTGTTTAGTAGTAAAACTATCTGTATTGGTTGTCACGCCCTGACCTGAGTATTCTTTGTTTTCTTTTATATATTTTGGTTAGGTCAGGGTGTGACGAGGGTGGTATGTGTGTTTTTGTCTCATCTAGGGTGATTGTACTGTCTAGGGTTTTTTGTAGATTTATGGGGTTGTTTCCATCTAGGTGTTTATGTAGGTCTATGGTTGCCTAGATTGGCTCTCAATTAGAGGCAGGTGTTTATTGTTGTCTCTGATTGGGAACCATATTTAGGCAGCCATCTGCTTTGGGTATTTTGTGGGTTATTGTCTATGTTATATGTTAGCACATTGTTTCATTAGCAGTCACGTTCGTCTTATCGTTTTGTTTAAGTGTTCTTCCTGCAATAATGAAGAATGCATTCTAACCACGCTGCGCTTTGGTCTACTCCATACGACCATCTGATTGGTTCAGGTCCCGGCAGGTTGAATGCACCCCTGGCCACTCACCCTCGTCTCTATGGACCTATGCATGTCAGAAAACATTATCACCCCAAATATGCCCCTTGCGGGTCATTGCACCCTATAGGACTCAGTAAATAGGCATGACAATTTACAACGTCATGCTAATATGTTAAAAATGGTGTTATTACACTCCGTTTCTATGGACCCATGCATGTCAGAAAACATTATCACCCCAAATATGCCCCTTGCGGGTCATAGCACCCTATAGGACTCAGTAAAGAGGCATGACAACATCATGCTAATATGTTAAAAGTGGTGTTATCACACTCCATTATAATTCTCTGTATTAACGTTGATGGAATGTTTTCTTCTGGTTGTCTTCAGACGGAGTTTGTTCCTGCTGAAGTTGGGGTCGTTTCAGTTCGCCCTGATGAAGGTTGTCTTCACCATTCTGTCAGTCATCCTCTGGACCAATGGCAACTTCGACGTTACAGATGTGAGTGTGGGGCGTCGACACACGCGTACCTACACACACACACACACACACACACACAGAACCATATTCTTCCCAAACGCACACGCCCATATGAAAACTCCCACACACACACACACACTCACAGATGTAACAGTGTTGACTCAGTCCCGCTCATCTCCATAACCTGGGCTGGAACCAGGGACTATCTACACACACACACACTCACAGATGTAACAGTGTTGACTCAGTCCCGCTCATCTCCATAACCTGGGCTGGAACCAGGGACTATCTACACACACACACACTCACAGATGTAACAGTGTTGACTCAGTCCCGCTCATCTCCATAACCTGGGCTGGAACCAGGGACTATCTACACACACACTCACAGATGTAACAGTGTTGACTCAGTCCCTGGTTCCAGCCCAGGTTATGGAGATGAGCGGGACAATCTACACACACACACACACACACACACACACACACACAGATGTAACAGTGTTGACTCAGTCCCTGGTTCCAGCCCAGGTTATGGAGATGAGCGGGACAATCTACACACACACACACTCCCAAGGCCGTATGTGTTTCAGACAGCGGTAACCGGAGCGTCCATCTGGATATCCCTGGGAGTGGGGGTCCTGACCATCATAGCACTGTGGCCTGTAGCCATCATGTTCATGCATCTCAGGACCACGCTGCGCAGCCTCAAGATCATTCCCAAATACGCCATGTACCAGGTGAGATTACACACGCACACGCTATGTAAGTGAGCCAATCAGAGGAAAGACTTAAAGCACGACTCTCCAACCCTGTTCCTGGAGAGCTACCGTCCTGCAGGTTTTAACTCCAACCCTGTTCCTGGAGAGCTACCGTCCTGCAGGTTTTAACTCCAACCCTGTTCCTGGAGAGCTGCCGTCCTGCAGGTTTTCACTCCAACCCTGTTCCTGGAGAGCTGCCGTCCTGCAGGTTTTCACTCCAACCCTGTTCCTGGAGAGCTGCCGTCCTGCAGGTTTTCACTCCAACCCTGTTCCTGGAGAGCTGCCGTCCTGCAGGTTTTCACTCCAACCCTGTTCCTGGAGAGCTGCCGTCCTGCAGGTTTTAACTCCAACCCTGTTCCTGGAGAGCTGCCGTCCTGCAGGTTTTCACTCCAACCCTGTTCCTGGAGAGCTGCCGTCCTGCAGGTTTTCACTCCAACCCTGTTCCTGGAGAGCTGCCGTCCTGCAGGTTTTCACTCCAACCCTGTTCCTGGAGAGCTGCCGTCCTGCAGGTCTTAACTCCAACCCTGTTCCTGGAGAGCTGCCGTCCTGCAGGTTTTAACTCCAACCCTGTTCCTGGAGAGCTGCCGTCCTGCAGGTTTTCACTCCAACCCTGTTCCTGGAGAGCTACCGTCCTGCAGGTTTTCACTCCAACCCTGTTCCTGGAGAGCTGCCGTCCTGCAGGTTTTCACTCCAACCCTGTTCCTGGAGAGCTGCCGTCCTGCAGGTTTTAACTCCAACCCTGTTCCTGCCCTAATCTAGTGCACATGATTCTAATAATTGGCTGAATCAGGTTAGTTACAACTGGGGTTTGAGTGTGAACCTGCAGGACGGCAGCTCTCCAGGAACAGGGTTGGAGAACTCTGGTATACAGTAAGGCCCCCCTCAACCAATCAGAGGTCAGTTAATACCCTGAAAACGCAAATGATAACATGTTTACTCATGCTGAGCACAGTGTTTTACCCATGATGCTGTGTCTGTGTAGCTGGTGCTCGTGCTGAGTCAGCTCCAGTCTGCCATCATCAACATCCTGGCTATGATGGGAACTATCGCCTGCACCCCGCCATACTCCTCTCAGGCCAGGGGATACTGTGAGTCTCTCACCTCCTCATCTCCATCCATCACTATATCTCTTATTAAACATACACACACTATCCTCTCAGGCCAGAAGATACCCTAAGTGACCTCTTTCTCTCTCTCTCTGTCGCCCATCTTTCTCTCCCTCGCCCTCCTTCTCTCTCTGTCCCCCATCTTTCTCTCCCACGCCCTCCTTCTCTCTGTCCCCCATCTTTCTCTCCCACGCCCTCCTCTCTGCTCCCATCTTTCTCTCCCACGCCCTCCTTCTCTCTCTGTCCCCCATCTCTCTCTCTGTCCCCCATCTTTCTCTCCCACGCCCTCCTTCTCTCTCTGTCCCCCATCTTTCTCTCCCACGCCCTCCTTCTCTCTGTCCCCCATCTTTCTCTCCCACGCCCTCCTCTCTGCTCCCATCTTTTCTCCCACGCCCTCCTTCTCTCTCTGTCCCCCATCTCTCTCTCTGTCCCCCATCTTTCTCTCCCACGCCCTCCTTCTCTCTCTGTCCCCCATCTTTCTCTCCCACGCCCTCCTTCTCTCTCTGTCCCCCATCTTTCTCTCCCACGCCCTCCTTCTCTCTCTGTCCCCCATCTTTCTCTCCCACACCCTCCTTCTCTCTCTGTCGCCCATCTTTCTCTCCCTCGCCCTCCTTCTCTCTCTGTCCCCCATCTTTCTCTCCCACGCCCTCCTCTCTGCTCCCATCTTTCTCTCCCACGCCCTCCTTCTCTCTGTCCCCCATCTCTCTCTGTCCCCCATCTTTCTCTCCCTCGCCCTCCTTCTCTCTCTGTCCCCCATCTTTCTCTCTGTCCCCCATCTTTCTCTCCCACGCCCTCCTCTCTGCTCCCATCTTTCTCTCCCACGCCCTCCTTCTCTCTGTCCCCCATCTCTCTCTCTGTCCCCCATCTTTCTCTCCCTCGCCCTCCTTCTCTCTCTGTCCCCCATCTTTCTCTGTCCCACATCTTTCTCTCCCACGCCCTCCTTCTCTCTCTGTAGTGATGAGTCAACAGTTGTTAATGCTGGAGATGTTCATCATCACCTTGGTAACCCGCCTGTTGTATCGTCGCCAGTACGAGCCACTCCCTGACGACGAGCATGATGACGACCACACTAAGATTGGTCTATCAGCTGAGAGAACTCTGGCATAGCGTGAGGAAGAGAGAAACTGTGTGTGTGTGTGTGTGTGTGTGTGTGTGTGTGTGTGTGTGTGTGTGTGTGTGTGTGTGTGTGTGTGTGTGTGTGTGTGTGTGTGCATACGTTTAAGGGAGAATTATGTGGGATCAGGATCCGTTGGAGAATACTGATATATTCTCAAATGTGTATATGGACTAAACTGACAGAACACAATGGATGACCCGAGCTTGTTGTGTTCTGTTACACTGAATTGTCCAATAAGAAATGAGTTCAGTACTTTTCTTGGTGAGCAAAGTGTTTAAGATGGATCAGAGTTATTCCTCTCTCAGCCAGTGTGTTTGGGTGTGATAGTGTTGTTGTTGTGTAACTGTAATATATGAATTATTTCAGAAATGTATTTTTATCACAAGTTATATGTTTTGCCATTGTGAACTTTGTACTTGTATCCTAATGATCAATTTATAATGTATATTCTTTTTCTTAAGTTTTAAATTTGAGGAGTTGTATTTCGTCATTTGTTTTTCAGTAGGCATGCACACCCACACACAGGTCTGGGTTATGGTGGGCAGACTGTAGTTGTAGAGGGGAAACCTTGCGTGCTCTGTGTATCTGTTGGGGCGGTATGCGAATTGGAGTGGGTCTAGGGTTCCCGGGATAATGGGGTTGTGAGCCTTTCATAGCACTTCATGGCTACCGACGTGAATGCTACGGGGAGGTAACCATTTAGGCAGGTTACCTTCACTTTCTTGGGCACAGCAACTATGGTGGTCTGCTTGAAGCATGTAGGTATTACAGACTAGGTCAGGGAAAGGTTGTAAATGTCAGTGAAGACACTTGTCGGTCTGTGCATGCTTTGAGTACACGTCATGGTAATCCGTCTGGCCGAGCGGCTTTGTGACCTGTTGACCTATTTGAAGTTCTTGCTCACATCGGATTCGAAAAGTGTAATCCACAGTCACCCAGAACAGTTGGTGCTCTCATGCATGTTTCAGAGTTGCTTGCCTCAAAGCGAGCATAAAAGGCATTTTAACTTGTTGGGTAGGCTCGCTTCACTGAGCAGCTCGTGGCTGTGTTTCCCTTTGTAGTCCGTAATAGTATGCAAACCCTGCCACATCCGACGAGCGTCAGGGCCAGTCTAGTAGGATTCCATCTTAGTCCTGTATTGACCCTTTGCCTGTTTGATGGTTTGTCGGAGGACGTAGCGGCATTTCTTATAAGCGTCCAAATTAGTGTCCAGCTCCAGTCTGTTTGTTCAGTCCCACCGAATAGAACTAGTGTTCCTTTCCCCTACAAAGCATCAGGCTGAGACAGAGGCTGATGGTTTGGTTTCAGATCCGACAGAGAAAAGGAATAAAGATGCTTTTCTCTTCCTCCCTTTGGGGACACAGTTTTGATTGGGCACAGCTGGCATCAGTTTGGGCCGTTGTCATAGTTAATGATTGGTACGATTGTCATGGTTACTGGGGCATGCTCTGACAGCAAGTTACAGAAAAGAGTTTTGCAGTAAATTAAACTATATGAACATTATAAGAACATTTTATTTCAATATTTGTTGCAATATATACCCTCTTTCTTCCCAATTTTGTGATTACGATCTAGTCTCGTAGCTGCAACTCCCCGACGGGCTCGGGAGAGGCGACGGTCGAGTCATGCGTCCTCAGAAACATGGCCTGCCAAGCCGTGCTTCTTAACATCTGCTTGCTTAACCTGGAAACCAGCTGCACCAATGTGTCAGGAAACACTGTGCAACTGATGACCAAGGTCAGCCTGCAAGCGCCCGGCCCGCCACAAGGAGTCGCTAGAGCGCGATGAGCCAAGTAAAGCCCCATCTTGGCCAAACCCTCCCTTAACCTGGACGACGTTGGGCCAATTGTGCGCCGCCCTATGGGACTCCCGGTCATACCGCAACACTGCAATGCAGTGCCTTTTGTCCACTGCGCCACTCGGGTATAAGAACACTTTAAGTCATTTCAGGAACAATGGGAATAAACTAAATAGATTTATTATGCATTAAGTATGTTATTTATGTTACTGAAAGAATCCAGAACAAACGGATGCATTTTTATTATTCAATTATCAGAAAGAGTCATGACGTGCCCTGAGGATCATAAAGACCTGGTAGAAACTGCCATGCAGTATTGAAGATAGACTTGGTCAAACTCCTAAATCCCCAAAATGGGATAATTAAGCAATATTTACACTTGTGGGAATGGTCTGTGGACACAGTTAAGATGAGTGTGTTTATTTTGGTGATCTCACGAAGGATAAGAAACACAAAGGTATCTCTTAAAGTGTACATTTCTCAGCTGTCAGGTTTAAATATTGTGAAACGTGATTAAACAGGAAACTATTTGTGAAAAGATGCAATGTGTTGTTAACCTTCTAAATGACAGTATGAATTTTCATATGAAAATCAGCTAGTCAGTGGCCACGCCCACATGAGCATCGACATTCCGTCGGCATCATGGAACCGCCCCTTTCTACTGAAATGTATAAAATCCTGATGAAATTCACAGTAGACCATGCAAACTAAGCTACGGTTGCAAATGGTTGAATTTCGAAGACTAGAAAACATGCAGCTGACGCAACTACAACTCTACCAAAGGACAAGACCATACCACGTGGAGCATTGGCTACACGTCTTGAAATGGTTAAACTCTGTGAGACTATCGATCACTACAGAATAAGAGCAAATCTTAGATGTATAATTACTAGTCTGCAGCTAGAAATGACGTAAATCAAGAACAAGAATACCAACAAACGTTGAAGCATCTATGAGAACATTTCCGAATGGTACTCTGAAGTATCCAATTTTACCACGTACATCCATGAAAGACATTGAGACTCCTGGGAAAGTTAACCAGAGACCCTGATGAACCCTAAAGGACCATTGAGGATTCCAACAGTGAAGACGACAACGACATATGGGCGTAAATATATAAATTGCGACTATTCTCCTTTTTACCTACCAAGCCGTCATAATGGCTTAGTCCGCTAGGGGACTTTTCTATCATTGTTAGTAACCAATATCTGTTTATGTATTTCTGTGATTTATTTTGTTAGTAAATAAATAATTAAGCCAATTTGTATATTTCTGACTCATTGTGGAAACGAGGGTTCGTGCAGATAACCTGTAATGGATCTCTGCATCGTCTGACGACGAGTATGAAATATCGGACCAATGCGCAGCGTGGTAAGTGTCCATGTTAATTTATTAACTGAACACACAAAACAAAATAACGAAGTGAATGGAAGAAACGAAACAGTTCTGGAAGGTGACATACACTAAACAGAAAACAACCACCCACAAACAAGAGTGGGAAAACAGGCTACCTAAGTATGGTTCTCAATCAGAGACAACGATAACCAGCTGCCTCTGATTGGGAACCATACCAGAACGAAAGATAGAAACACAACACCTAGACATACAACATAGAATACCCACCCACATCCCACCCTGACCAAACTAAAAATAGAAACATACAAAGCAATCTTCGGTCAGGGCGTGACATAACCAAGAATTTTACGACATTCAGATGAGACTGGTAGAAGGTAAATAATAATTAATGACTGAAATGTAAGAGATCGGGAACCATTCCGAGTCGCTCTAAGAGTTCATTCGGAAGACGGAACTCCTTAAATAAACTTCTCTGTGGTGCCCCCTGTTATTAATGAGTTACTTGTTGCATGATTAAATTCAATCACGTAATCAATTAAACGTTAGGTAATCGATTTGGAAAAATAGCATGTCATCACATTAAGGATTCTAAAGACCCGACAAGAGGGAGACGTAGAACACATGCCCAGGTGGTTAGTTTCAGTCCAAGTCCCTGCCGCTTCCACAACCTGATAGGACCATGCTAACGGTACATGACCAATTCTAATGATGGCTACGTCACGTGGCACCATCAACCCGGCAAGCAACTATGAACATTCTCATTATCTCGCCACACTGACTCAGCCTTGTATTTAAAGTAACTGTCCAGTGTTTCAAGATTTATATGAAATACGATCTATAATTAATTACAATATGAGTGAAATAATTGCCATTTTTTTGGAAGGAAAGTTAAGTATGGTAAAAAGCTGTGCATCAGCAGTGTTTCTCGTTATGTCAGCCAGTAACCACGTTTCCATCCACAGTTTGTGAATAAAGTCATGTCATATAAAACATTTAGAAACACAACAGCTGTGACAGACTGTTTTGTCACAATTTTATAAATGCCGACGGATAATTACTTCGTTCGACATGATGGGATCTTTTTTTTATGCAAGAAATGGTGAGGGAAACAGCTTTATGCACAAATATTGATATTACCATCATGTCGAAGAAGACTTGTTGTGTGGTCCTCCCACTACGACTCGGAAAACCATGTAGTTTATTAGGCTACAGATGAAAGAAGTTACGATGAACTTCACAGGGTGGTGAAAGTGCACTGTGATCTTGATGCTACTGTATCTCTGATGTAAGGAGATGACGGAGCGCCTGGCATTAATGACATTCTCCCCGTAGAGAAAGATAATGCACATGTATGTTACCACAAAACAAACAGTAACTTGTGGATGCATACATGGTACAGTAGCGGTTAGCTTATACAACACAATACAACAACATACTGTAGAGGTGTTCAGCATGAGATAAAGTTGCAATAACTACTGTAATACCTAATACAATACCTACTGTAATACCTACAGAATACCTAGTGGTAAAACCTAATTGATTACCTACTGTAAAATCTACTGTAATAACTAACGCAATACCAACTGTAATACCTACCACAATACCTACTGTAAAACCTAATAGAATATCTACTACAATACCTACTGTAATACCTACTGTAATACATACTGCAATACCCACTGTAATACCTACTGTAATACCTAATAGAATACCTACTGTAATACCTACTGCAATACCCACTGCAATACCCAATGTAATACCTACTGTAATACCTAATAGAATACCTACTGTAATACCTACTGCAATACCTACTGTAATACCTAATATAATACCTACTGGAATACCTACTACAATACCTACTACAATACCCACTGTAATACCTACTGTAGTACCTACTGTAATACCTACTACAATACCTACTGTAATACCCACTGTAATACCTACTAATACCTACTGTAATACCCAATAGAATACCTACTACAATACCTACTACAATACCTACTGTAATACCCACTGTAATACCTACTTTAATACCCACTGTAATACCTACTTTAATACCCACTGGAATACCTACTACAATACCTACTGTAATACCCACTGTAATACCTACTGCAATACCCACTGTAATACCTACTGTAAAACCTAATAGAATACCTACTGCAATACCCACTGCAATACCTAATATAATACCTACTGTAATACCTAATAGAATACCTACTGTAATACAGTCGCTCTGGATAAGAGCGTCTGCTAAATGACTTAAATGTAAATGTAATGTAAATGTAATACCTACTGCAATACCTAATGTAATACCTAATATAATACCTACTGTAATACCTACTGTAATACCTAATATAATACCTACTGTAATACCTAATAGAATACCTACTGTAATACCTACTGCAATACCTAATGTAATACCTACTGGAATACCTACTACAATACCCACTGTAATACCTACTGGAATACCTAATAGAATGCCTACTGTAATACCTACTACAATACCTACTGTAATACCTACTGTAATACCTAATAGAATACCTACTACAATACCTACTGTAATACCCACTGTAATACCTACTGTAATAACTAATAGAATACCTACTGTAAAACCTACTACAATACCCACTGTAATACCTACTGTAATACCCACTGTAATACCCACTGTAATACCCACTGTAATACCCACTGTAATACCCACTGTAATACCCACTGTAATACCCACTGTAATACCTACTGTAATACCCACTAAAATACCCACTGTAATACCTTTTTTTTATTTTCTTTTTTACCTTTACCGGTTACTAGTCCAACGCTCTAACCACTAGGCTACACTGTAATACCTACTGTAATACGTAATAGAATACCTACTACAATACCTACTGTAAAACCCACTTTAATACCTACTGTAATACCTACTGTAAAACCCACTTTAATACCTACTGTAATACCTACTGTAATGCCCACTTTAATACCTACTGTAATACCTACTGTAATACCCACTTTAATACCTACTGTAATACCTACTGTAATACCCACTTTAATATCTACTGTAATACCTACTATAATACCTAAAAGAATACCTACTACAATACCTACTGCAATACCTACTGTAAAACCCACTTTAATACCTACTGTAATACCTACTGTAATGCCCACTTTAATACCTACTGTAATACCTACTGTAATACCCACTTTAATACCTACTGTAATACCTACTGTAATACCCACTTTAATATCTACTGTAATACCTACTATAATACCTAATAGAATACCTACTGCAATACCTACTGTAACACCTAATATAATTCCTACTGTAATACCCACTTTAATATCTACTATAATACCCACTGTAATACCTACTGTAATACCTAATAGAATACCTACTGTAATACCTACTGTAATACCCACTTTAATACCTACTCCAGTACCTACTGTAAATTATTCAAACCTACAGTAAAAATAACAACTGCCACTGTTCTGTGTGTATGTGTGTGTGAGTGAGAGTGTGTGTGTGTGTGTGTGTGTGTGTGTGCAAGTCTGTATCTGCTGAAAAAGTGAGAGAGATTGAGAGGAAACAATCACCAAGCTGCTTCTCTTTCAACGATGTTCCTTTTCTATTTATTTACATATGAACCCCATTATAAAATAAGAACATAACAAACAGAAACACACATTCCAAAGTTTGTACATACAGTGCAGGGTGACATAGGTGACATACAGGACAAGAACCTCTACGGCGGATCAGGAGTTATGTGGTAGCAAGTGGTTTCATGTGGCTTTCTGCTGTGGAACAGTAGTGTCGTAGCGAGAGACATTGAGTGGAAGAGTTCACAGTTCTGTGTGGTGTTGTGACTAGCTCGGCCAGAGACCACCTTGATTCTCCCACAGCAGAGGTGAACAAGCCAATCTACAAATGGCCTACACTGGTTTTTGTTCCAGCCACCTGATTCTATGGCCACGCCAGGTCTTTGTGGATAACACTGGCCATTACTGGGACTATAACCTTTGTTCTCTGGTCTCTAAGGAAGGTCCCTGAATAAGCTCAGTCCCAATTGTACATTCTAAATGCTACTGAATTGCTAGATCAGTTTCTGTAGCTGTTTACAAGAGATGGGCCGGGCAGGCGGCCACATTGGGAAAGGGGGGGACACATTGGGGGGAGACCAACCTCCCTGATACTGAAGTTCCAAGTGTTCTGTTAATTATGCAATCATCAATCAGGTACTGAGTTCCATGGTGTTACCATTGTTGAGTCATTTAGGAGTCGCTCTTATCCAGAGCACAGAGGGTTAAGTACCTAGCTCAAGGGTTAAGTACCTAGCTCAAGGGTTAAGTACCTAGCTCAAGGGTTAAGTACCTAGCTCAAGGGTTAAGTACCTAGCTCAAGGGTTAAGTACCTAGCTCAAGGGTTAAGTACCTAGCTCAAGGGTTAAGTACCTAGCTCAAGGGTTAAGTACCTAGCTCACGGGTTAAGTACCTAGCTCAAGGGTTAAGTACCTAGCTCAAGGGTTAAGTACCTAGCTCAAGGGTTCATCAACAGGTTTTTCACCTCGTCAGCTCGAGGTTTCACCTAGTGAACTCGAGTATTCGAACCAGCGACATTTCAGTTACAGGCCCCCAACACTCTTAACTGCTAACCTACCCCCCCCCTCAAAATAATAAAAATAAATGTTACATACATAATTTATGCAGTCTCTATGGCAAATTAATGATTCAGTGGGGTGCATTTCAATACTCTTAAGTAGCCATCTCTCCTCGTCTCCCAGGAAGGATGCAGCTACACTACAACTCCTCTAGAGGGCAGTGTTTCTCTCTGTTAAGTCTCCACTAGGGCACAGTCAGTCAGCAGGCACCATGTTACAGAATGATGCAGGTAGAAGCAGAATGCATAGGGCAGACACAGTCTATTATATTATTCTATAAGCATAGAGAACTGTGTCTGTTTGTCCATGAAGTCAGTCTCTATCTGAAGAGCTCTGTAACAGTGTAGGCCTGCTCACTGGATGTCACACTGCAAAAAGTCACACTGCAAAAAGTCACACTGCAGTCGATTGCTGTACAATATCTCTTATCATGTTCACCCTAGTTGTTCTCACAATGAGATAAAAAAAAGGATAGAGAAAAGGGAGGACATAAAAGGATGGAGTGATATGATCAACAGGCACTATTTTATTTACTGCCTCTGTCAGACCTGAGCAATCGAAAAACAAATCAGTCGCATCATCTTCTCTACACTCCCATCTGCTTCATTGCCCAGGCAACAGAGACTGTGATGGCTTCTTTGTGCTGAGGCACTAGACTACATTTCCCATGACCCACCTCTGTCTTGCATATCTACTTCCTGGAAGATACAGTTTCAGCATCCCGTCATTGCTGTCAGTGTGTGGAAGAAGATGATTGTGTGTGTGTGTGTGTGTGTGTGTGTGTGTGTGTGTGGGGGGGGTGATCTTCAGGTTGGAGTTCTAGAAAGATGTCAGAGTTTCCGATTTGGAATTCTGAGTTAGTTTACTATTGAAAACGATTTCACCAGTCGGAGCTTGTTTTTTTTCCCACGTTCTAAATGGTATTGAATTGACTAAAGTTGGAAGTCAAAGATTTCCGACTTCCCAGTTGTTTTGAACATGGAATGTGTTCCACAGTCCGGGGCACTACTTGTCGTTCTCATCTTCTTCACTCAGGCTACTGAAGGAGGCTGAGGCCTCTTTGGGTGAGGAGGGGGAGCCTGGCCTGGGCCGAGACCAGAGAGAGGGAGGAGATGGGGAACGGGATGGAGACAGTTGCCTGGGTGGACTGTTGCTAGGTGACCCACGAGGTGACATGGCGTAGGAGATCATCCGACCACTACGCTCACTAAACACCTGTTTCTGTTGGGGGGGGGGGGGGGGTAGAGGGATGGAGGGAGAAAGAGGGCGAGGGAGTGATGGAAAGAGAGGAAGGGAAGGAGTGGAGAGAGGATAGTGGGAGGGATAGAGAGGGTTTAGAGAGGGATGGAGGGAGGGGGGTAGGGGAGAGTGGAGATTGGATAGGGTGGAGGGATAGCGAGGATATGGTGGAGGGATGGAGAGAGAGAGAGAGAGGAAGTCGGAGAGAGACAGAGACCGGTATGTGAGAGTACTTTCACTTCAAAGACTAGTCTAGTTGGAGGTCGACAGTTTAGTTCACAGATTAGATTTGTGAACAAGGAAGTGACATGTCAGATGAGTGATTGTAAAATTTGCATGAGCGGAGCATGAGAGACAGGCCTTACTTACCCATGTTCCATCTGGGCCGAACAGTTCCAGGAAGTTACCAATGAACTCCCGTGATTTCTCCTCCCACTTCTGTATGAGGTCATGGCTCTTCTCCTCCACGCGGTAGACAAAGTGTTTACTCTTCTCCTCCACCGTCTTCACCTTCTCCTTCATACGGTCCACCTGGTTCTGAAGGCAGTACTTCTTCTCCTGAGGAAGGTTGGATGGAGGTTGGATGGAGGTTGGAGGGAGAGAGGTTGTAGGGAGAGAGGGAGGTTGGGGAAGGTTGGAGGTTGGGAGAAGATGGAGGAATGTTGGAGGGAGCTTGGAGAAAGGTTGGAGGGAGCGAGGTTGGTAGAAGGTTGGAGGAAAGTTGAAGGAATGAGAGAGGGAGGCAGGAAGATTGGGGAAATGTTGGAGGGAGGTAGGAAGAAGTTGGAGGGAGGTAGGAAGGTTGGAGGAACGTTGAAGGGAGGTTGAGGGGAGGTTGGAGAGATGTTGAGGAAGGTTGGAGGAATGTTGGAGGGAGGGAGGGAGGGAGGGAGTTGGAGGGAGCTGAATTCCTTGGTGTTACCATTGTTGAAATGATGTAACCTCCATTCATTTATGCAGTCGCTATGGCAACGGGGTGCATTTCAATAGTCTTAAGTAGCCATCTCTCCTCGTCTCCCAGGAAGGATGCAGCTACACTACAACTCCTCTAGAGGGCAGTGTTTCTCTCTGTTAAGTCTCCACTAGGGCACAGTCAGTCAGCAGGCACCATGTTACAGAATGATGCAGGTAGAAATAGAATGCATAGGGCAGACACAGTCTATTATATTATTCTATAAGCATAGAGAACTGTGTCTGTTTGTCCATGAAGTCAGTCTCTGTCTGGAGAGCTCTGTAACAGTGTAGGCCTGCTCACTGGATGTCACACTGCAAAAAGTCACACTGCAGTCGATCGCTGTACAATATCTCCTATCATGATCACACTAGTTGAGATAAACTAAAAGAAAGGATGGAGAAAAGGGAGGATGTAAAATGATGGAGTGATATGATCAACAGGTTGGAGGGAGGTTGGGGGAGAACGGAAGGTTAGAGGAAGGTTGGAGGGAGCTTGGGGGGAGATTGGAGGGTGGAGGAAGATGGTAGGACTGTTGGAGGGAGGTTGTAGGAAGGTTGTAGGAAGGTTGGAGAAATGTTGAAGGGAGGTTGGAGGAAGGTTGAAGAAATGTTGCCTCCTTCATACGGTCCACCTGGTTCTGCAGGCGGTACTTCTTCTCCTGAGGAAGGTTAGAGGGAGGTTGTAGAGAGGGAGGTTGAAGAGAGGGAGGTTGAAGAGAGGGAGGTTGAAGAGAGGGAGGTTGAAGAGAGGGAGGTTGAAGGGAGAGAGGTTGAAGGGAGGGAGGTTGAAGGGAGGGAGGTTGAAGAGAGGGAGGTTGAAGAGAGGGAGGTTGAAGAGAGGGAGGTTGAAGAGAGGGAGGTTGGAGGAAGTTGGAGAGAGGTTGGAGGAATGTTGAAGGGAGGGAGGTTGAAGGGAGGGAGGTTGAAGGGAGGGAGGTTGGTGGAGGGAGGTTGGAGGGAGGGAGGTTGGAGGAAGTTGGAGAGAGGTTGGAGGAATGTTGAAGGGAGGGAGGTTGGTGGAGGGAGGTTGGCTGTACTGTATGTCTTTGTTTTTTGACAGTTATCAGTTATGTTCTAAGTGTACACGGACACACATGTGCACAAAAGCGACAGTTCTGTTAAGGGTAGACAGCGCACAGACACACACACTTACGTTGATGAAGCTGACGTTGAGCTCTTTAGCGGTGTAGCCTCGCTGTAGGTTGCGTCTAGCGTAGAGGTCGTAGTCTCGTACGATACGAGTGATCAGGTCAGAGGTCGAGATACCCTCTGTCCGCTGGGTCGGCACGAACATGCCTGGAACACACACACACATTATAAATAAACACCCACACATATTCAAAATATATTACAAATAAACACCCACACATATTCTAAATATATTACAAATAAACACCCACACATATTCTAAATATATTAGAAATAAACACCCACACATATTCTAAATATATTAGAAATAAACACCCACACATATTCTAAATATATTAGAAATAAACACCCACACAGTTGAACATGCGCACACACACACACTGATCGTCGAGAATCATCCTTCCCCAATCTGAAAGCCTGCTGAAGTCAATGGCAGAAAGTCGTGGTGTAAACCCCATTGTAAATGAGTGGCGCCTCGCAACACGTCAAACCTTGCTTAGGAGGAGAGTGTTGAAGCCATACAGTCATTTGTTCACGCAGAGGCGATGTAAACGCCTTTAAAGACTACAGCACAATTCTGGCAAAACATAATTACGTTTTTCATCTATTTTCTGCAAAATTGCAAACTAGCAAAATGGTACACAACAACTCTTCGCAGTCAGTAAAAACAGTAACAAACATAACACGCTGCACCCCTCCTACGGGCACGTGGGGGAGCGTTCTTAAAATGTAACATCTCATCAGACTGTCGCTGCTGAAAGCCAGCGGAACATTCTAGACATTTCAGCTAATACAAGAATCTCCAGACGTATGGATACCTGAAACTGACTCCGAATAGAGCTTTACACACACACACACACACACATACACACACCTGCCTCCTTGATGTGTTTGTAGACGTCCTCAGTTCCTGCTGAGGAGTATGGGATATCGTCATGAGCCACAAAATCGATCTGAGAAACAATCAGAACACAAGAAGACAAAAATCACAGAACAGGAAGACAAGAATCCCAGAACAGGAAGACAAGAATCTCAGAGCAGGAAGACAAGAATCACAGAACAGGAAGACAAGAATCCCAGAACAGGAAGACAAGAATCACAGAACAGGAAGACAAGAATCCCAGAGCAGGAAGAAAGTGCATGCAGATAAAGTGAGACGCAGAAAAGAGCCGTGCACGCTAGCACATTACTCTAGATACACAGTCAGAGAACGCTGAATGAACAAGTGTGATGGAAACAGTCAGACACACCTGGTGTTTCTCCAGGAAGTCCTGCGTGAGCGTCCATGGTGCGTCTCGGACCACCTCGTCGACATAGCGACAGTGTCTCAGAGCCTCGTACCTCTCATCCTCCGTCATCACTGTGAAACCCTTGTACTTGTGGGTCAGCTCATCACTGCACACTGACACACACACAAAGTCAAAGGTAACAGAGAGTATGAATAACATACATGTTTAGCTAAGAGTCATTATATCCACATGTTTATAAATGTATATCCGTATATCTACATGTGTGTGTGTGTACATACCTCCCACTATGAGGTATGCATTGGGGAAGAGGTTCTTGGCCTGCATCAGGGCTCTGGCATGACCGGAGTGGAACAAATCAAATATTCCATCTGCATATACACGCACTGGGCGGTCCACTGAAGAGAACACACAGAGAGTTTACATCTAGAGGACACGCACTGGGCGGTCCACTGAAGAGGACACACAGAGAGTTTACATCTAGAGGACACACAGAGAGTTTACAACTAGAGGACACACAGAGAGTTTACAACTAGAGGACACACAGAGAGTTTACATCTAGAGGACACACACAGAGTTTACATCTAGAGGACAAACAGAGAGTTTACATCTAGAGGACAAACAGAGAGTTTACATCTAGAGGACACACACAGAGTTCACATCTAGAGGACACACACAGAGTTTACATCTAGAGGACACACAGAGAGTTTACAACTAGAGGACACACAGAGAGTTTACAACTAGAGGACACACAGAGGGTTTACATCTAGAGGACACACAGAGAGTTTACATCTAGAGGACACACGGAGTTTACATCTAGAGGACACACACAGAGTTTACATCTAGAGAACACACAGAGTTTACATCTAGAGGACACACAGAGAGTTTACAACTAGAGGACACACAGAGTTTACATCTAGAGGACACACAGAGAGTTTACATCTAGAGGACACACAGAGGGTTTACATCTAGAGGACACACAGAGGGTTTACATCTAGAGGACACACACAGAGTTTACATCTAGAGGACACACAGAGAGTTTACATCTAGAGGACACACACAGAGTTTACATCTAGAGGACACACACAGAGTTTACATCTAGAGGACACACACAGAGTTTACATCTAGAGGACACACAGAGAGTTTACATCTAGAGGACACACAGAGAGTTTACATCTAGAGGACACACAGAGAGTTTACATCTAGAGGACACACAGAGGGTTTACATCTAGAGGACACACAGAGAGTTTACATCTAGAGGACACACAGAGAGTTTACATCTAGAGGACACACAGAGAGTTTACATCTAGAGGACACACAGAGAGTTTACATCTAGAGGACACACAGAGAGTTTACATCTAGAGGACACACAGAGAGTTTACATCTAACACATATATACCACTATCATAGAGGAGAGGAGGAGGAGAAAGTGAGGAGGATGTGGAAACGAAGAACGGATGGTTATGAGTGAAAATACTGAGGATGGGAAGAAGAGAGGATGAAGAATGAGGATAAGAGGAGGAACAGCGATAAACTAGTGATGGAGCTTGGACCAGAAGAGGAGGTTTACTTGGGGTGCCTCTGCGGGCCTGAGCGATGGAGAGTTTCTCATGAGGGGCGCGGCACTCACAGCTGGTGTCCTTGGCAAAGATAGCAGGCTCTGTCAGCATCTGAGAGAGAGAGAGAGAGAGAGAGAGAGAGAGGGGGGGGGGGAGAGGGAGAGACCCATACAACCTAGATTTATGTTTGTTTATTTTCCCTGTTGTACCTTAACTATTTGTACATGATTATAACACTGTATATAGACATATGACATTTGAAATGTCTTTATTCTTTTGAAACTTTTGTGAGTGTAATGTTTACTGTTAATTTGTTATTGTTTATTTCACTTTTGTTTATCTATTCCACTTGCTTAGGCAATGTATATATGTTTCCCATGTCAATAAAGCCAATTGAATTGAACTGAATTGATTTAACAGAGGAAAAGATTTAACTGTTAGACACTTTATTGGTTCACTGTTACGTTAACATCAGCATATTAAAACAGCACATCAAATTCACATCTACAAAACCATTTCTCTTCACAACAAACCACAAATGGTATGGATTTACAGAGGAACAACATGATAGATGAAGAGGGAGAAGAAGAGAAGGGAGAGGAAAGATAAACCTGAAAAGCAAAAGAGGCAGAAAGAATCCAATTTCATTTGAAAGGGGGATGGAGAGAGGAGTGAGGAGAGAGGAGCGAGGAGAGAGGAGAGAGGAGAGAGGAGCGAGGAGAGAGGAGAGAGGAGAGAGGAGAGAGGAGAGGGAGAGAGGGAGAGAGGGAGAGGAGAGAGGGAGGAGCGAGGAATGAGGAGAGAGGAGAGAGGAGAGAGAGGAAGGAGAGAGGGCGAGGGAGTGAGGAGAGAGGACGAGTGAGGAGGAGCTTGGAGCGAGGAGAGAGGAGAGAGGAGAGAGGAGCGAGGGGAGAGGAGAGAGGAGCGAGGAGAGAGGGAGAGAGGAGAGAGGAGAGAGGAGGAGGGAGAGGGAGAGGGAGAGAGGAGAGAGGAGAGAGGAGCGAGGGAGCGGCAGAGGAGAGAGGGAGAGGGAGAGAGAGAGAGGGCAAAGCGAGGAGAGAGGGAGAGAGGAGAGAGGAGCGAGGAGAGAGGGAGAGGGAGAGAGGAGAGAGGAGCAGAGGAGCGAGGAGAGAGGAGAGAGAGAGAGAGAGGGGAGGGGAGAGAGAGGGGAGAGAGGAGAGAGGAGAGAGGAGCGAGGGAGATTTATGAGGAGAGAGAGAGAGGGAGAGAGGGTTGAGGAGTGAGAGGAGAGAGGAGCGAGGAGAGAGGGAGAGGAGAGAGGAAGGAGAGAGGAGATGAGATAAGGAGCGAGGGAGAGGAGAGAGGAGCGAGGGAGAGAGGAGAGAGGAGAGAGGAGAGAGGAGAGAGGAGAGAGGGAGAGAGGAGAGAGGAGTGAGTGTATTGTTTAGGAGAAGGGAGAGGAGATTGTTTAGAGGAGAGAGTTTATCGAGGAGAGAGGGATTCCACTTGAGGGAGAGAGGAGAGAGGAGAGAGGAGAGAGGAGCGAGGAGAGAGGAGAGACTGAGAGGAGAGAGGAGAGGGAGAGAGGAGAGAGGAGAGAGGGAGAGAGGGAGAGAGGAGAGAGGGGAGAGGAGAGAGGAGAGAGGAGAGAGGAGAGAGGAGAGAGGAGAGAGGAGAGAGGAGAGAGGAGAGAGAGAGAGGAGAGAGGAGAGAGGGAGAGGAGAGAGGAGAGAGGAGTGAGGAGAGAGGAGGAGAGAGGAGAGAGGAGCGAGGGAGAGCGGGAAAGGACAGGGCGAGGAGAGACATCAAGGAGAGGAGAGAGGAGAGGACATCTAGAGGAGAGAGGAAAGGGAGAGGAGAGAGGAGGAGAGGGAAGGAGAGAGGAGAGAGGAGAGAGGAGAGAGGAGTGAGGGAGAGGAGCGAGGAGAGAGGGAAGAGGAGAGAGGAGGAGAGGAGAGAGAGGAGAGAGGAGCGAGGAGAGAGGAGAGAGGGAGGGCGGCGAGGAGAGAGGAGAGAGGAGAGAGGAGAGAGGAGAGGAGAGAGGAGAGAGGAGAGAGGAGAGAGGAGAGAGGAGAGAGGAGGAGAGGGAGAGGAGGAGAGAGGAGAGAGGAGAGAGGAGAGAGGAGAGAGGAGAGAGGGAGAGGAGAGAGGAGAGAGGAGAGAGAGGAGAGAGGAGCGAGGGAGAGGAGGAGGAGAGAGGAGAGGAGGAGAGAGAGGAGAGAGGAGAGAGGGAGAGGAGAGGGAGGAGCGAGGAGGAGGAGAGAGGAGAGGGGAGAGAGGAGAGAGGAGAGAGGAGAGAGGAGAGAGGGAGAGAGGAGCGAGGAGCGGAGGAGGAGAGAGGAGAGAGGAGAGGAGAGAGGAGCGAGGAGAGGAGAGAGAGGAGAGAGGGAGAGAGGAGAGAGGAGCGAGGAGAGAGGAGAGAGGAGAGAGGAGCGAGGGGGAGAGGAGAGAGGGAGAGAGAGGAGAGAGGAGAGAGGAGAGAGGAGCGAGGAGCGAGGAGAGAGGGAGAGAGGAGAGAGGAGCGAGGAGAGAGGAGAGAGGAGAGAGGAGAGAGGAGAGAGGAGCGAGGAGAGAGGAGAGAGGAGAGAGGAGAGAGGAGAGAGGAGAGAGGAGAGAGGAGTGAGGAGAGAGGAGCGAGGAGAGAGGAGAGAGGAGAGAGGAGCGAGGAGAGAGGAGAGAGGAGAGAGGAGCGAGGAGAGAGGAGAGAGGAGCGAGGAGAGAGGAGAGAGGAGAGAGGAGCGAGGAGAGAGGAGCGAGGAGCGAGGAGAGAGGAGAGAGGAGAGAGGAGCGAGGAGCGAGGAGCGAGGAGAGAGGAGAGAGGAGAGAGGAGCGAGGAGAGAGGAGAGAGGAGAGAGGAGAGAGGAGAGAGGAGCGGGAAACAGAGAACGTGAGAGATGGAGGAGATTAAAAAAAGTTGTCCCCTTCTTGATTGCCATCCCCTCTCTCTGGTTTAGTAATGCCCATTAGATTATTGATCAGGTTTAATATCTATTCTCTATCACAACTATCAATTACATGGTGGTGGGACAAGCAGCACTCAGTGGTATTGATTTACTTCTGGCTAAAATGGAACTCTCTCTCTCTCTCTCTCTCTAATAAATTCAAAGGGCTTTATTGGCATGAGAAACATATGTTTACATTGTTGACATCTCTCTGTCTCTCATTCTCTAGAGCGGGAGAGAAAGAGAAAATCTAACATGCATGACTTTCCCAGTGACATCCTCAATGACATCATAGATATACTCCCATAACACAAGATGTATGAAGGTAATTCCACCTCTACGTATTCCATCTGGATAAGGGATAAGATAGAACAAAGAGGAGGTAGAGAGAGCTCCCGTGTGAGCTCCCATCCCCATGGCAACAGATGGAGAGAACGGAACAGTGAGGAGGACACACTGAGGTAACTCTTCTCCCACAATCCACTGCAAGGTGAAATCGGGGAGGAGCCCAGAGCGGACAAAGGGCAGGCGGATGCCTCGGTCGATCGGCCAATCAGAGGGACCGCAGCGAGCATGCTTACTACACCCTTACACTGACACAAGCAGAGAACGTCTAGAGTAAGAAGGGTTAACTAAGAAAACAACAACGCTGTGGTGGAGTAAAGAAAGAGAGAGACAGAGGGAGACAAGTGAGATGATGAAGAGCAGGAGAGAGGCACAAAGAATAAAAGGGAGAGATGCAAACAGACGAGAGAAAGAGAGCGAGAGAGCGAGAGACTGAATGGGGCTGGCATCGCCCCTGTTTTCTTGAGCTTTTGTGTCCATGTCAGGAGATCTATGCTAGACTGCTTATACACACGTACCCCTGCCAATACTGGGAAACACACCCAACCCCCCACCCTCCCCCAACACACAGATATACACAGTCCACTCAGCATTCAGAACATCCCCCAAAGACACACACAGACAGTGGACCTGTTTCAAAACAACAAGGAGACGAGCTAGCCCCCGTTCCTCTCCCCTCCCCCCCACACAAACACACACAGACCTTACCGTGACCAGCTGGGGGCAGGTGTGCTCGAGCTCCTCCATGTTTCCCCTAAAGGCTCATGGGATACAGCGGCTGCACCCCCTGTCTGTGACTCAGCATCAGAGAGATGATGTCTCTCTCTATTTCTCTGTCTCTCACCCAATCTCTCTCTATTTCTCTCTACCTCCCCCTCTCTCGGCCTCTTTCCCCTCTCTTCACTTCCCCCTGTATCCCCGCCCACTCTGTCCTACTCTCTCCTCTCTCCCTCCCTATACTCCACCTCTTCCCTCCCGCTCTCCTCCCTTTGGCAGAGTGATCCCTCGCTCACAGACCAGCAGCCAAGCATCTCCAAACTCTTGCCATGGCGATGACAAAGGGGAGAGAGAGAACTCCAATCAGTGCACAGCTCCCACTGTCTCATTTGCATGGGTGATACGGATTGGCTGAGCTGGCTAGGACCATCAGTGAAGGATGGCAGTGAGTATTAGTGTCTAGGAGGCTATATGTCAATAGTCTACAGTAGCTCCTCTCCTCTCCTCTGAAAACACACTTTAGGTGAAAGTAATCATGGCACATACATGCACACTGAGGAGGTTGCTTTCATATACCCAGTTTTCACATCAGTGCAAATGAAGGAAGCCCTCTTTAGAGTAGACTATTGAGACTCCACTATGTGTTCAAAGGTTGGAATGGTTCCTCCCTGTGCTGTGTCCCAACAGTCTTAATCAGCTCCAGTTTTTGTCACCTTTCCTCCTTGACCACATCAGGATAGGTGAAAGCAAGAGGCTGTTATAGTAGTAGACACCTATCCCGTGCTTTTAGGATCAGGTGTTATGAGAGAAAACAAGGGGTTGGGGAGAGGAGACCATTTAAGAATATACGGGAACAGTATACGGTTTCCTACTGATTTGCAATGATATACAGTACAGAGAAGGAACATAGAGAGAGCTTTAACCTTATTCTATTCCGATGAACCAGCAGGAACATGGAAGTGAATCTTTCTGATCTTTACATTTCCTTCCCCTCTCTCAATCTTTACATTTCCTTCCCCTCTCTCAATCTTTACATGTCCTTCCCCTCTCTCAATCTTTACATGTCCTTCCCCTCTCTCAATCTTTACATTTCCTTCCCCTCTCTCAATCTTTACATGTCCTTCCCCTCTCTCAATCTTTACATGTCCTTCCCCTCTCTCAATCTTTACATTTCCTTCCCCTCTCTCAATCTTTACATGTCCTTCCCCTCTCTCAATCTTTACATGTCCTTCCCCTCTCTCAATCTTTACATTTCCTTCCCCTCTCTCAATCTTTACATGTCCTTCCCCTCTCTCAATCTTTACATGTCCTTCCCCTCTCTCAATCTTTACATGTCCTTCCCCTCTCTCAATCTTTACATTTCCTTCCCCTCTCTCAATCTTTACATGTCCTTCCCCTCTCTCAATCTTTACATGTCCTTCCCCTCTCTCAATCTTTACATGTCCTTCCCCTCTCTCAATCTTTACATTTCCTTCCCCTCTCTCAATCTTTACATGTCCTTCCCGTCTCTCAATCTTTACATTTCCTTCCCCTCTCTCAATCTTTACATGTCCTTCCCCTCTCTCAATCTTTACATGTCCTTCCCCTCTCTCAATCTTTACATTTCCTTCCCCTCTCTCAATCTTTACATTTCCTTCCCCTCTCTCAATCTTTACATGTCCTTCCCGTCTCTCAATCTTTACTTCTCTCTCCAGTGCATTCAGAAAGTATTCCGACCATGTTATCCTCGTTTTGTTACATTACAGCCTTAGTCTAAAGTGGATGAAATTGTTTTTCCCCCTCAACAATCTACACACAATGCCCCATAATGACAATGCAAAAAACAGGTTTTTAGAATTTTTAGCAAATGTATTAAAAATAAAGAACTGAAACACCACATTTACATAAGTATTCAGACCCTTTACTTTGTTGAAGCACCTTCGGCAGTGAGTAGAGCCTTGAGTCTTCTTGGTTATGACGCTACAAGCTTGGCAAACCTGTATTTGGGGAGTTTCTCCCATTCTTCTCTGTAGATCCTCTCAAACTCTATCAGGTTGGATGGAGAGCGTTGCTGTACAGTTATTTTCAGGTCTCTTCAGAGATGTTCAATCAGGTTCAAGTCCAGGCTCTGGCTGGCCAACTCAAGGACATTCAGAGACTTGTACCAAAGCCACTCCTGCATTGTCTTGACTGTGTGCTTAGGGTTGTTGTCGTGTTGGAAGGTGAACCTTCGCCCCAGTCTGAGGTCCTGAGTGCTCTGGATCAGGCTTTGATCAAGGATCTCTCTGTACTTTGCTCCGTTGATCTTTCCCTCCATCCTGATGAGTCTCCCAGTCCCTGAGGCTGAAAAGCATCCCCACAACATGATGCTGCCACCACCATGCTTCACCGTAGGGATGGTGCCAGGTTTCCTCCAGACATGACGCTGCCACCACCATGCTTCACCGTAGGGATGGTGCCAGGTTTCCTCCAGACTTGACGCTTGACATTCAGGCCAAAGAGTTCAATCTTGGTTTCATAAGAAAAGAGAATCTTGTTTGTGGTCTGACAGTCCTTTAGGTGCTTTTGGAAAACTCCAAGCGAGATGTCATGTGCCTTTTACTGAGGAGTGGCTTCTGTCTTAAGACGCTACCACAAAGGCCTGATTGGTAGAGTCCTGCAGAGATGGTTGTCCTTCTAGAAGGTTCTCCCATCTCCACAGAGAAACTCTGGAGCTCTGTCAGGTTCTTGGTCACCTCTATGAGCAAGGCCCTTCTCCCACGATTGCTCAGTTTGGCCAGGCGGCCAGCTCTAGGAAGAGTCTTGGTGGTTCCAAACTTTCTCCATTTAAGAATGATGTAGGCCACTGTGTTCTTGGGGACCATCAATGCTGCAGAATTGTTTTGGTACCCTTCCCCAAATCTGTGCCTCAACACAATCCTGTCTCGGAGCTCTACGGAAAATTCTTGACTTGGTTTTTGCTCTGACATACACTGTCTATTGTGGGACCTTATATAGACAGATGTGCGACTTTCCAAATCATGTCCAATCAATTGGATTGACCACAGGTGGACACCAATCAAGTTGTAGAAACATCTCAAGGATGATCAATGGAAACACGATTCACCTGAGCTCAATTTCGAGTCTCATAGCAAACGGTCTGAATACTTATGTAAATAAGGTATTTCTGTTTTTTATTTTTAATACATTTGCAAAAATGTCTAAAAACTTGTTTTTCGCTTTGTCATTATGGGGTAGTGTGTGTAGATTGTTGAGGATTTATTTTATTTAATCCATTTTAGAATAAGGCTGTAATGTAACAAAATGTGGAAAAAGTCATGGGGTCTGAATACTTTCCGAATGCACTATATATTTACATTTATCTCCTTCGTTACTTCTCTCTCCATCTTTCTCCCTCTCCATCTTTCTATATTTACTTCTCTCTCCATCTTTACTTCTCTCCTCTCTTTCCATCTTTCTATATTTACCTCTCTCTCCATCTTTACTTCTCTCCTCTCTTTCTATATTTACTTCTCACCCCATCTTTACTTCTCTCTCCCCTGGACCATTCTCTCGCTTAATTTTTTTGTATCGATTTTAACCACTTTATATAAGATTCTCTCTGACTCTACATCTGTCTTTCTTTAAATACCTCTACAAGAACATAAAGGACACTGTTGCATAGTCAGAGACTACAGCCACAGCCACTACCTTTCTACAGCCAGACTACAGCCACTACCTTAGTACAGCCACAAAAGTAATCTGGGAGAAAGTAGGCCTACTTGATAGGTCTACTTCATTTTTTACATGACTGACATCTAAAGGCTTGAACCAGCAACCACAATTAAAGGATAGCCCAATTCCACTATGTCTTGTGCCATAAAGGTCCAGATATCTTGGCTAAGGCCATAGTACAGGTAGAGGTTACAAGTATACTATTGTTGGTTGGCTGACTTACGGTGCCTGCTCCTCTCCTGCGTCCGGACGCACAGGGTGCACCAGAAGCACCTGCGTAATCTTGCGTTACATTGCTTGTCCGCCCCACCATGACTAGAGACGCGTATTTGTCCGTCAAAAACGTTGACTGTATAAAAAACGGTCCTGGCTTTTCCCTTCCCTTGTTCCAACCGTCACCAACAGGCACAGAGACACGGGCACGCAGACACTCTGCGCGCGAGTGTAGCCGAGTGAGGCGTGCACGTTCGTTTTTAAAAACCGCCGGCCTGTGTCGGACATGCATGAGCAAACACACATGCGTGACCGGCCACACCGGGGGACAGCGGGCACATGGTTCACCAACTACAGGCATGTCCAATTAGTGGATCTTGTTCTGTGGCCAAGTGGGTTAAATGAACAAGTAGATAGCTATGTGTCCAGGTTACTAAAGTTGTGGCCACATTTGGGATCTTGAGACAAAATTAGCATGCCCTGAATATATTTAAAACAAATAAACTCACGCCCTAAATATCCAGACACGTCACACATCGGCTCTCTGATCATACGTTGCCTCTCAGTCTAGCCTACATGAACCTAGTTCAATAATTAATTGCGTAACACTGAAGGCACAACATTGTGTACATAAAGTTGATGTTTTATAGCAGATAGTGTGCTATCGACAGTGGTGGAAAAAGTACCCAAATGTCATACTTGAGTAAAAGTAAATATACCTTCATAGAGGATTACTCAAGTAAAAGTGAAAGTCACCTAGTAAAATACTACTTGAGTAAAAGTCTAAAAGTATTTGGTTTTAAATATGCTTAAGTATCAAAAGTAAATGTAATTGCTCAAATATACTTAAGGCAATAAGGCTTCGAGGGGGTGTGGTATATGGCCAATATACCATGGCCAAGGGCTGTCCTAAAGCACAACGCAATGCAGAGTGCCTGGATACAGCCCGTAGCAATGGTATATTGGCCATATACGTAAACCCGCGAGGTGCCTTATTGTTATTATGAAAAGGTTACTAACATAATAAGAGCAGTAAAAATACTGGTTTTGTCATACAGTGGTATATGGTCTGATATACCACAGCCTTTAACCAATCAGCATTCATGGCTCAAACCACCCAATTTATAATTAAGTACAAATGTTAAATTATATATTATTTAAAATTCCTTATATTAAGCAAACCAGACGGCAACATTTTATTTAAATTTTAGTTTTGGATGGCCAGGGGCACACTCCAACACTCAGACATAATTTACAAACGAAGCACATGTGTTTAGTGAGTCTGCCAGACCAGAGGCAGTAGGGATGACCAGGGATGTTCTCTGTTTAGTGAGTCCTCCAGATCAGAGGCAGTAGAGATGACCAGGGATGTTCTCTGTTTAGTGAGTCCTCCAGATCAGAGGCAGTAGAGATGGCCAGAGATGTTCTGTGTTTAGTGAGTCCTCCAGATCAGAGGCAGTAGGGATGACCAGGGATGTTCTGTGTTTGGTGAGTCCTCCAGATCAGAGGCAGTAGGGATGACCAGGGATGTTCTGTGTTTAGTGAGTCCTTCAGATCAGAGGCAGTAGGGATGACCAGGGATGTTCTCTGTTTAGTGAGTCCTCCAGACCAGATGCAGTAGGGATGACCAGGGATGTTCTCTGTTTAGTGAGTCCTCCAGACCAGATGCAGTAGGGATGACCAGGGATGTTCTCTGTTTAGTGAGTCCTCCAGACCAGATGCAGTAGGGATGACCAGGGATGTTCTCTGTTTAGTGAGTCCTCCAGATCAGAGGCAGTAGGGATGACCAGGGATGTTCTGTTTAGTGAGTCCTCCCGACCAGATGCAGTAGGGATGACCAGGGATGTTCTCTGTTTAGTGAGTCCTCCAGACCAGATGCAGTAGGGATGACCAGGGATGTTCTCTGTTTAGTGAGTCCTCCAGACCAGATGCAGTAGGGATGACCAGGGATGTTCTCTGTTTAGTGAGTCCTCCAGACCAGATGCAGTAGGGATGACCAGGGATGTTCTCTGTTTAGTGAGTCCTCCAGACCAGATGCAGTAGGGATGACCAGGGATGTTCTCTGTTTAGTGAGTCCTCCAGACCAGAGGCAGTAGGATGACCAGGGATGTTCTCTGTTTAGTGAGTCCTCCAGATCAGAGGCAGTAGGGATGACCAGAGATGTCGTCTTAATAGGTGGTGAATTGGTCATTTTCCTGTCCCGCTCAGCATTCAAAATGTAACGAGTACTTTTGGGTGTCAGGCAAAATGCATAGAGTAAAAAGTACATTATTTTCATTCGGAATGTAGTGAAGTAAAAGTAAAAGTTGTCAAAAATATAAATAGTAAAATACAGATACTCCAAAAAACGACTTAAGTAGTACTTTAAAGTCTTTTTTACTTAAGTACTTTACACCACTGGCTATAGGGTATTATTTTCTAAAGCTCAGATGACTCTGTTCTACAGAATATGCCTAGGCCTATCACACGTTGACAACGTGGTCTGTGTTAATTCCTTCAATAATCCAAAAACAAGAACAAAACTGAATAGTAGAGACCTGCACTTGCATGGGCTACAATGGATCTTTTGTAGGACTGATGTTTGAACGCATTGTATTACCACCGTGCCAATATGCGTCTGCGTGGCCCACAAGCCCGAGCGCGCTTTCATCCTCCAAATCTGGGACAGGGGAATCTTTTGTGCGCGCACAGAGTCCCGCCAGGGTCACCATGGAAACAAGCTTCATTGCGATAAAAAGGCGACACTTTCTGCTGTCAAAGCATCTGTAAATAGGCCTTGCCTCTCTTCAGAGAAATGTTCCCTAACTTGTCAAAAGAGAGGCGGGAGATACAGGTCATGGACGGAGGTTGGACTGTGTGTGTGAGAATGAGTAATATATATATAGAGAGAGAGACAAAGAGAGAGATACAGAGAGAGTCAACACTGTATATATACATAATATTACATTTGTAATGTCTTTATTATTTTGAAACTTCTGTATGTGTAATGTTTACTCTTAATTTTTATTGTTTATTTCACATTTGTATATTATCTACCTCACTTGCTTTGGCAACGTTAACATATGTTTCCCAAGCCAATAAAGCCCCTTGAATTTAATTGAGAGAGAGAGAGAGAGAGAGAGAGAGAGGTGAGACAGATGTGAGAGAGAGAGAGGTGAGAGAGAGAGGTGAGAGAGAGAGGTGAGAGAGAGGTGAGAGAGAGAGAGAGGTGAGAGAGAGAGAGGTGAGAGAGAGAGAGGTGAGAGAGGGAGATAGAGAGGGAGATAGAGAGAGGTGAGAGAGGTGAGAGGTGAGAGATGAGAGAGAGAGAGAGGAGATAGAGGTGAGAGGTGAGAGGAGATAGAGGTGAGAGAGAGAGAGAGATGGAGAGAGAGGTGAGAGAGAGATGGAGAGAGAGGTGAGAGAGGTGAGAGAGAGAGGTGAGGGTGAGAGAGGAAGAGAGAGAGAGGTGAGAGAGGAGAGAGAGAGAGGTGAGAGAGAGAGAGAGGGAGAGAGAGAGAGGTGAGAGAGAGAGAGGTGAGAGAGAGAGAGGAGAGGTGAGAGAGAGAGGTGAGAGAGAGAGAGGTGAGAGAGAAAGAGAGAGAAGATGGTGTGTGTATTGGCATCATGTGGCCTAGAGCACGAGTGTTCTTGAAGATGAAACAAGCAAGCAATAAACAAACTTTAACTCACCATCACCAACATTCCTTACAGTCCAGACCCCAGACTAATAAAGTGAGGAATACATTGTAAATTGAATTCAAGGTTATCCAGGTTGTAACCTACAGTGTTGGACTACCGTACTAGCCTACATCGACGAAGAAACAACATTGCCATCAAGTGGACATTGGACCACACACATTGTTATACCAAGCGCCAAGCCAAAGATTATCTATTGAAAAGAGACCGCTCAAACAATGGAAATAATTGAGAGGTGAGACAAGATGGGATCACTCCTAGCCAATGAGAGGGCAGATAAGCGTGTGAACAACAGGCAGAACTCCGTTTAAAGTCCTATTCTTTCTAATTGCCAACATGCCAGGTGAGTCCACTTATATCAGTGCATTCTTAACAACCTAACCATTACGGAACTTCTATTCAATCAAATAAACATCACGTAGCAATTACATTTTTGTTGTTGACCAAATTCTACACTCTCTCATTTATCCTCCATACAACTCTTCAATGAGTGGTTTTATTTTGGTGGACAGATTTCGAGCGGAGTAAATCCTCTCGCTTTGCCTCTTCCTCTCTTGACAAGCTTCGAAAACACCAGCGATTGGCTGCTTTCATGCTGCGTCATTTCCTGGAAATGACTTTCAACAGGAAGAATATTTGGCGCGGAAACGTCTGTTGTGTTGAGCTGTGTACCAAGAGAGAGATGGAGGTTGTCAATAAATAGCAATGGCTCCGGCTTCTAACACATAGAAGTGAGTCTGAATGGAAAGTTACTGTTGACAAACAAGAATGTTAGCGAGCTAAACAAGAGGGAACATGCAAATACGGCTTTGCCAGCAAGCTCATGCTGTCAGCTAACGTTACAATAGCTCTCACTAACAACAAAGAAACTATTAGCCAGTTAACGTTAGCTAGCTTTTCCAGAATTACTAGATTGAGTTACATTTACACTGAATGATCGTAATATGAATAATTACCCACAGTTAGCTGGCTAGCTACTCTGTGATGATAACATTTTAGAAAGTGGTCTGTCGCTAGCGAAATTTAGCAACGCGGGTCTGTTTACATACATTAGCGTTGCTCCTATTGTATTGGGTTACACCGAAACAGGAAGTCAGAAGTTCTATTTTAACTTTTACATTTTTTGAAGCCCTCGATTTTCATTGAGTTGTCGCCAACCATTTTCTCTAAGGCATCGCACCTGGCATTGATGAGCCTGGAAGGAGTGGCGATAACATCATTATTGGCAGTGGCATCTGGGCCCAGTTCCAAACATGCCTTTCTTGGTAGCTGGAGGTTTGCTTGGGGTTATAGGCAAAGAAGGAAAATCCTCGTCTGACACGACAAGTGTCATATACTCTGTCAGACCAGTATAGTTGTGGCAGTTGTCAATCAAAGCATTTGCCTCCTATGTAACGACATTGGAGGATGCCTGAGCATTGCTAGCTGAGTAGGTAGCCATAAGATTTCTCTTTCTGTCAGTCAGCGTGCTGACATTTTGGAAAATATCATCTTAAATCATCAATAACCTGGTATTTTTAGCAAGCAAAGTATTAGATTGTTAGTTCAAAATAAGACACTTTTCACTATCTTTCAAAAGTTGGTATGCAGAGCTCTGTCGGAAGCGGGCGTTCAAGCTGCTATCTTGGAGCCTCCCCAACTTCCCTTTCAATTTACTGTGTCAGTTGACATGACGGTTGGTCATTATGACAGGGTGAATTTGAGACAATATCTAAACAAATGTATTATTAAACAGACTTTCCAAACTTCCTCTGCTTACAACAGATCCATGTTTGGAAAGTCTCTTTTAATATACTGAACAAAAATATAAACGCAACAATTTTACTGAGTTACAGTTCATATCAGGAAATCAGTTAATTGAAATAAATAAATTAGGCCCTAATCTGGATTTCACATGACTGGGCAGGGGTGTAGGTCTGGGAGGGCATAGGCCCACCCACTTGGGATCCAGAAGCCCCATATGCTACCCACCACTGCAACCTGTACGCTCTCGTTGGCTGGCCCTCGCTTCATACTCGTCGCCAAACCCACTGGCTCCAGGTCATCTACAAGACCCTTCTAGGTACAGTCCCCCCTTATCTCAGCTCGCTGGTCACCATAGCAGCACCCACCTGTAGCACACGCTCCAGCAGGTATATCTCTCTAGTCACCCCCAAAGCCAATTCTTCCTTTGGCCGCCACTCCTTCCAGTTCTCTGCTGCCAATGACTGGAATGAACTACAAAAATCTCTGAAACTGGAAACACATATCCCCCTCACTAGCTTTAAGCACCAGCTGTCAGAGCAGCTCACAGATTACTGCACCTGTACATAGCCCATCTATAATTTAGCCTAAACAACGACCTCTCCCCCTACTGTATTTATTTATTTATTTATTTTGCTCCTTTGCCCCCATTATTTCTACTTTGCACATTCTTCCACTGCAAATCTACCATTCCAGTGTTATACTTGCTATATTGTATTTACTTTGCCACCATGACCTTTTTTTTTTGCCTTTACCTCCTGTATCTCACCTCATTTGCTCACATCGACTTATTTTTCTACTGTATTATTGACTGTATGTTTGTTTTACTCCATGTGTAACTCTGTGTTGTTGTTTGTGTCGAACTGCTTTTGCTTTCTTGGCCAGTTCGCAGTTGTAAATGAGAACTTGTTCTTAACTTGCCTACCTGGTTAAATAAAGTTGGGGGAAATGCCCCCAGCACAAGGTGAACCTGTGTATTGATCAGGCTGTTTAATCAACTTCTTGTTATGCCACACCTGTCAGGTGGATGGATTATCTTGGCAATTAGAAATGCTCACTAACAGGTATGTAAACAGATTTCTGCACAAAGTTGGAGAGTGAAGGTTTTTGTGCGTATGGAACATTTCTGGGATCTTTTATTTCAGCTGAAACACAGGACCAACACTTTACATGTTGCATTTATATTTCTGTTCAGTATAATATGTTACTTGTCTCAAATTCCCCTGTCATAATGACCAACGGATTCTAAAATGTATTTTCATTTTATTTAACTTCTGGCTTCCCACAGACTGTTCTTGTGCAACCCAATACAATAGGAAGTAACACTAGTGTATGTAAATACACCCGCGTTGCTAAAAGCAGGTAGTCACTTGCCTGCCCTGAATGTGCTTTCAGGAGATGACTGGTCTGGCAGCTCAACAGAGCCAAGGGAGAGAAGGTCAAATACGAGGTGAAAGTCGTGTGTGTGCGTGTTCGTTGTCCAAGCCCTGTTCCGACAGGTGTGTTAACAGTTTCGCCCCTTTTAATCTGTGTGTTTAGTGAACAAGTTGTGTAGTGTGTGTTATAGCCTTGTTTTGATGTTTGTGTGCTGTGTCTAGGTGGTGGATTTGACCAGTGTGTATGAAGAGGTGGACGAGGTACTCTCGGATGGTGAGAGAGGCAGGACGGTGACTGGATCGTTGATGATGGTGAGTTAGTGGAAAACACCTCCACCACCCTTTCTGCTTATCAGTCACACACACAGTCAGTCAGTCAGCCAGTCAACCAGCCAGCCAGTCAACCAGCCAGCCAGTCAACCAGCCATTCAGCCAGCCAGCCAGCCAGTCAGCCAGCCAGTCAACCAGCCAGCCAGTCAGCCAGTCAACCAGCCAGCCAGTCAGCTAGCCAGTCAGCCAGTCAACCAGCCAGCCAGCCAGTCAACCAGCCAGTCAACCAGCCAGCCAGCCAGCCAGTCAACCAGCCAGTCAGCCAGTCAACCAGCCAGTCAGCCAGCCAGCCAGCCAGTCAACCAGACTTGATCCGTGAGACACATTTGACAGAAGTACCGAAAGTTACACATTCTAGCACCAAACGTTCTACTATCGAAAAAGTATCACCGCTTCGGTATCCCGTACAACACTACCGTAGACCAGCCTTTCTTAAAGTATGGACATGTTAATGGTGGGTCGTGACGCCTCAGAGTACATTTATAATGATTTAATTAATTACTGAAATTGATTTGGCTGCGCTCTCTGCTCCGTCTGGCAGACTGTGAGAGGGAGATGCCCGTGTGCTTCATGGTTTACCAGATCTTTTTTTCTGCAGTTTTCTTGAAGATCACTCCGTGACACACACAATGCAGTGGTTCAGCAGGAGACGATGCGCTGTCTGCCGCTGACTTCCCACTCGCCATCTCTCACCGCTGTCATCAAATGGACTCATGCTAGCAACAAGTTCTGACTGAGCTCTATTGTCATGAAACGCCATACAACCGCAGAGTTTCTCTCGTTCTCGTACAAACTTATAACGAGGAGCGCCCACAATGTGTTTTGTGCGGGGGAAGTGCTTACTAATGAGTCTCTCATAACGAACAAATGAGTAAAAGGACAAGTTCTGACCAAACATCCACAGCATGATGGTAAACCCAGAGACCGGAAGGTTGCAAGTTCAAACCCTCAAGCTGACAAGGTCCAAATCTGTCGTTCTGCCCCTGAACAGGCAGTTAACCCACTGTTCCTAGGCCGTCATTGAAAATAAGAATTTGTTCTTAACTGACTTGCCTAGTTAAATAAGAGTTTAAAAAAAAAGAAAAATGCTTCAGGAAACAGCAGGAAGCAGTCTCCTGCCTGACTGAGAAAGCAGTAGATGTTCTGGTCCAGTTTGGCACCACATACCATACCTACCTACCACATACCTGAGTCAGGGTGTTCAACTCTAACGTACAGAAACAGTTTCAAGGCTGAGCATCACCTCATTGTTGTACTGTCTAAAACAGAGCCCAGAATATAGACATGCTTGTTGGTCACATGCCACAGATGTAGACCAATCTGTTTATTCCAGTTCAGAGTAAGAAATATGTATTGTATTTTAACAGCAACAGTTCCAACCTTGACTTTTGTTCAACAGTAAGATGTACAGTAGGCCTGATCATTTTTCATCTGGACTGTTACTGAGGGTTGCACCATCCAAAAGCTGGCGGGTGGTCCCGGAGTTGAGAGAGAACTTGGGTAAATACATTGGTGCATTTACGCTTGACATGTGGACTGATGATTTTTGACAAATTGGCACGGTGGGCTTTTGGTTTCTCTCCCTCTAAGAAACATAAATGGTTGTAAATAACAAACGGACTGTATTTACCACAGCAGTGTGAAGGAGTGGTAACCCCTCTTTAGAAAGTGTGTTTGTGAGTCCTTTGCTGATGTGTAGAAGAAACTGAATGAAGGAGAGTCCAGCGAGGATAGGGAGGGGAAAAAGGTGAGCTGAGCTACTTCGTTCATTTATGAAATATTCTAGTTTATTTAGGCAATTTTAATACATATGTTTAGGCTTGGCCTGTTTAGTAGGCTATTTTTGCAGCATAAAGCTATATTTGTCAGCATAAAGCTGGGTTTTCTTTAAAAATACATGTTTTGACCAAGTTAATCAGTTAAATTATTTGTAACATTGTGTTTGCAATGAAGAATTTAAACAAAATAAATGATGAATAATCGGATACGTGTTGCAAGCTTGTCATCTTTATTACATTTTTTTTTTTGTACGATTTAAAAATATAAATTTTTAGACGATACAAAACACACACATACAAAGGGAAACTACATTACAGCAGTCCAGACCCACCTGCTCACACCCTGTCACACTCGGCACGGGGCCTCAAACTACACCATTTTGTTTCTCTGTCGTCCACACGCACTTTCAACATTTGGATAATAGGCTGACGTTGGTTGAATTTTTTAGTTTTTAAGTATATGTTTTTTCAAGATGTTTGACGAAAACTATCGTATCTCACTGCACCCTTATGCCATGTCTTGAAATATGCAGACAGATGGATTAAACGTTAATTTACATTGTAATACTTCTGACAGCCACATTTCTAACCCCTCCCATAACTGTTGGACTTTAACATTCTCAGAAGGCATTTATTATTATAACCTAATGAAGAAGTCCTCTTTTCCTGCATTCATTAATTTGTCTGCTGTTTTTCAGCATTTGGTGAAAAAGAAGCCATGCCATGATTTTTTTTCTCCCCACAATGCCATGCTGTACATTGACAACTCAAATCGCTTTAAAGAGCATTCTAATATTAGACAACGAATTTACTAAAACATTCACTTCAGAAGCAGTCCATTCATCACTGGAATTCTTCAGATTGCTGTGCAGGAATAGGACTTTAACCACCATGCCTGGTCGCAGGCTAACAGCTGGCTTCTCCCTGAAACCACACCTCCATCTGAAGGTACCTGGTCGCAGGCTGGCTTCTCTCTGAAACCACACCTCCATCTGAAGGTACCTGGTCGCAGGCTGGCTTCTCTCTGAAACCACACCTCCATCTGAAGGGGAGGCTTTAACCACCATGCCTGGTCGCAGGCTAACAGCTGGCTTCTCTCTGAAACCACACCTCCATCTGAAGGGGAGGCTTTAACCACCATGCCTGGTCGCAGGCTGGCTTCTCTCTGAAACCACACCTCCATCTGAAGGGGAGGCTTTAACCACCATGCCTGGTCGCAGGCTGGCTTCTCTCTGAAACCACACCTCCATCTGAAGGGGAGGCTTTAACCACCATGCCTGGTCGCAGGCTAACAGCTGGCTTCTCTCTGAAACCACACCTCCATCTGAAGGGGAGTCTTTAACCACCATGCCTGGTCGCAGGCTAACAGCTGGCTTCTCTCTGAAACCACACCTCCATCTGAAGGGGAGGCTTTAACCACCATGCCTGGTCGCAGGCTGGCTTCTCTCTGAAACCACACCTCCATCTGAAGGTACCTGGTCGCAGGCTGGCTTCTCTCTGAAACCACACCTCCATCTGAAGGAGAGGCTTTAACCACCATGCCTGGTCGCAGGCTAACAGCTGGCTTCTCTCTGAAACCACACCTCCATCTGAAGGGGAGGCTTTAACCACCATGCCTGGTCGCAGGCTGGCTTCTCTCTGAAACCACACCTCCATCTGAAGGAGAGGCTTTAACCACCATGCCTGGTCGCAGGCTAACAGCTGGCTTCTCTCTGAAACCACACCTCCATCTGAAGGGGAGGCTTTAACCACCATGCCTGGTCGCAGGCTAGCTTCTCCTGAAACCACACCTCCATCTGAACGTACCTGGTCGCAGGCTGGCTTCTCCCTGAAACCACACCTCCATCTGAAGGTACCTGGTCGCAGGCTGGCTTCTCCTGAAACCACACCTCCATCTGAAGGTGACTCTTTATCCTTTGGAACCACACAATGACCAGGTGGACATTAGGCCTCTTCACGCAATAGATGAAATCAACAAGATCCACAAGTATTCTTTCACAATTGCTGGTCTTCTGTTATCTGCAATTTTGAGCTGCACTGTCCCACTCCGTAGTGGATAACATCCACTCTTCATTATGTAATAGGTAGTAAGCTACATGTATCCTATTTTTCGAAAATCGTCAGTCCACATGTCAAGTGTAATTGTGCCGTTGTATTTGCCCAACTTCTCTCTCAACTCCAGGACCGACAGATTTTTTGTTGTTGTTGCCCGATGCAGAACTTTAGATAGGAGAGAGACTGGCTGAAACATTCACCCCTCCATTAATTTACCAAAGGAAAGTCTAATAGCTCGACTAGGTGTGACAAATCCCCCGATTTGTGTCACAGTTTAGACTACTGATAGATGCTGTGGTCAGTCAGTTGAGTCCTATTGTAAAGTGTAGCCTAAAGGTCAAAAAAGGGCAGACTTGCAATGCATTCGATGTTTAAGTACTCTAAAGTTTTACATTGCTAACTCAATATCACAGACCAGATTTGCCCTAATGAAAAATGCATCAACTCCTGCAAATATATAAATGTATTATAGTCCACTTAAATCGTACAAAATGAGCGAATTAGAGGAGAGACTGCATGCTAAAGACAATCAGAAAGAATGTCTATAACCTGCATTGTAATATAACTTATTTTGAAGGAGGAACAGGAATGAGTGACTCACTCAGCCTCGTGCTGTTCCTGTGTCTGTTGCCTATTTGAGTGTTTGTTAAATACCCTACTGATTCTGAGATCACCGAGCGTCGAGTCACCGCAAAACGTCGGGGAAAAGCAACTTCACAAATCCCTCTGTTTCTAAACTTTGCTGTGCTCTATTAAAGGCTACTCCTTTTGTTTTTGTTTTCAGTCAAATGCATTTGTGAATTCAATCACTTTAGTCGACATGTTGCTGTTTTACTCATTGTTGAATTATTAAAGGCTCCCTTTGTTATTTAGTTTTAGAAGTAAAATACCTGACTGTGTGTTTTAAAGGCATGGATGACTTGTATGTTGTGTGACGACATGGACAAATGAATGAATGATTTATATACTGTATATTGAAGTAGGTCTTTATGTCAACAAGTAAGTTAGGCTACAACAGCCACAGTGAATAGGACTTTTAGGCCTTTTATTACATATTGTATTTATTTAACGTTTATTTAACTCGGCAAGTCAGTTAAGAACAAATTCTTATTTACAATGACGACCTAGGAACTGCCTTGTTCGGGGGCAGAACAACAGATTTTTACCTTGTCACCTTGGGGAGTCGATTTGTGAACCTTTCGGTTACTGGCCCAACTCTCTAACCACGAGGCTACCTGCCTACAGCTCCATGTCATTTCAATAGCTTAGTTTGACCACCAGAGAGCATCTTTGAGAAGCTAACATTAATGGCAACGAGGGCTGTAAAATACTATGAGGTCATGCACTCCAACATGACATACTATTGGTCAGCACCCGGCAAGCTGTGCTGCAGTATGATGCAACTTTTAGAGGAAGAACCATTATATGCCTTTGAGATCGCTGACGTCCCTACAGAGGCAGAATACTTGGAAGTCAGATACTCTAAGTACACACACACACACACACACACACACACACACACACACACACACACACACACACACACACACACACACACACACACACACACACACAAATAAAAAAATAAAAAAAAAATGTATTCCTTCTTACATCAGCTGATATCTCAAAGTGCTGTGCAGAAACCCAGCCTATAACCCCAAACAGCAAGCAAGTCAGGTGTAGAAGCACGGTGGCTAGGCTAGGAAAAACTCCCTAGAAAGTCCAAAACTTAGGAAGAAACCAAGAGCGGAACCAGGCTATGTGGTGTGGGCAGTCCTCTTCTGGCTGTGCCGGGTGGAGATTATAACATAACATGGCCAAGATGTTCAAATGTTCATAAATGAACCAGCATGATCAAATAATAATAATCACAGTAGTTGTCGAGGGTGCAGCAAGTCAGCACCTCAGGAGTAAATGTCAGTTGGCTTTTCATAGCCGATCATTGAGAGTATCTCTACCGCTCCTGCTGTCTCTAGAGAGTTGAAAACAGCAGGTCTGAGACAGGTAGCACGTCCGGTGAACAGGTCAGGGTTCCATAGCCGCAGGCAGGACAGTTGAAACTGGAGCAGCAGCACGGCCAGGTGGACTGGGGACAGCAAGGAGTCATCATGTCAGGTAGTCCTGAGGCATGGTCCTAGGGCTCAGGTCCCCTGAGAGAGAGAAAGAGAGAATTAGAGAGAGCATACTTAAATTCACACAGGACACCGGATAAGACAGGAGAAGTACTCCAGATATAACAGACTGACCCTAGCCCCCCGACACAAACTACTGCAGCATAAATACTGGAGGCTGAGACAGGAGGGGTCGGGAGACACTGTGGCCCCATCTGATGATACCACCGGACAGGGCCAACCAGGCAGGATATAACCCCACCCACTTTGCCAAAGCACAGCCCACACACCACTAGAGGGATACCTTCAACCACCAACTTACCATCCTGAGACAAGGTTGAGTATAGCCCACAAAGATCTCCGCCACGGCACAACCCAAGGGGGGGAGCCAACCCAGTCAGAGCGTGTGTGTACGTGAGCCTTTGATGTCCAGCTAGCAGGGTCCTTTGACCTTCCTGCGAGGAGGAAGTGTTCCCGGCTGGAGGTGTTGGTTCCAAACACCTGGAGGATGTCGCCCCATTCAGGTCGGAGGGCAGAGACTGCTATTCACACAAACACACACACTCCCATCGTATCCATTGTTATTGTATTTCTCCTGCAAGCTGAATAGCCGTCTCTGCCCTCCGACCAACACCTCCAGCCAGAAACACTTCATCCTCGCAGGAAGGTCAAAGGACCCTGCAAGCTGGACATCAAGAGCTCACATACACACACGCTCTGACTACATACGCTCTCTGAGACAGTCACGCAAACACGCACCTATACACAAACACACATGCTCACACCAACTCCCACGCACGCACACGCACACACACACCACTAACACACACCTTAACCCTCTCTCCTGTCCCCTGTAGAGCTGAGCAGCCAGCCAGTGAGTTGGTGGAAGCGATGGCGTTGCATAGCGACCTGGTCACCGAGGTCAAAGACCTGCCGCCTCCACCTCTCACTGTCATGTCCTTCAGCCTGAAGACAACAGAACCCTGAAAACCACAACGAGGTGTGTGTAATACTGAGTCAGACTTAGGTCTGTTACAATGACTGAGTTATGACCGCTGTAAAATTCCACATGACTTCTGAGCAGTTGTGTAAAAGTACTTAAGTAAAAATACTTTAAAGTACTACCTAAGTAGTTGTTTGGGTTATCTGTCCTTTACTATTATATTTTTTGACTACTTTTACTTCACTACATTCCTAAAGAAATTAATATACTTTTTACTCCATACATTTTTCCTGACAGCCAAAAGTACCTCGTTAAATGTTGAATGCTTAGCAGGATAGCAAAATGGTCCCTGGCTAGTCGTTAATAAAAACTAAAAACATTTGTGCCGTCTGGTTTCCTTAATATAAAGAATATGAAATTACATTTACTTTTGATACTTAAGTATATTTAAAATCAAATACTTTTAGACTTTTACTCAAGTAGTATTTTACTGGGTGACTCACTTTAGTAATTTTCTATTAAAGTATCTTTACTTTTTACTCAAGTATGACATTTGGGCAGTTTTTCCACCACGGCCTCTGAGTCACGGTAATCTCCTCTTATGCACTCCAACTCATTAATGACCGTCAGGTCACTAATGGCCTGGAACTAGGGGCTCTATTGTTTCTCCATCAGGTCCTAATGGCCTGGAACTCGGGGCTCTATTGTCCCTCCATCAGGTCCTTATGGCCTGGTACTCAGGGCTCTATTGTTTCTCCATCAGGTCCTAATGGCCTGGTACTCAGGGCTCTATTGTCCCTCCATCAGGTCCTTATGGCCTGGTACTCAGGGCTCTATTGTTTCTCCATCAGGTCCTAATGGCCTGGTACTCAGGGCTCTATTGTCCCTCCATCAGGTCCTAATGGCCTGGTATTCAGGGCTCTATTGCTCATCTAACCACGCTGAATCAATTCAAATCCAATTACAAATCACATCAAACATTTATCATCAAAACAGTATCCTGCTTTTAAAACTCACATCATTGTGATGGATTTATGTTGTGGAAAGGAGTTCAACAACAGGTTGAAACGGAGTATAAAAGCCTAGTAACAAAATCGACAGCGCTTTCTAAGGTGATAGTTTATGCATATGTATATATGTATATATATATATATATATATATATGAGGCCCCGAACAGAAATCTGTGGTTGTTACTGACCAGGATCACATGGCTGAGCTCTTTAATCACCACACATTATGTCCGGATTCCTATTTGACTCAGCCATGCCTCCTTGCCCGTCCAACATTTCCTCATCTCCCACTCTTTCTAATGCGAACTCGCCCCGATGCTCTTCCCTCTTCCCCAGTACAAAGTTTCTCCCTGCAGGCAGTCACTGAGTCCGGGGTGCTAAAGGAGCTCCTTAAACTTGACCCCCCCACGGTTCTTTAAGGTTGCACAAGGACCGAGAGGTGAGTCTGACAAGGACAGAGAGGACGAAGTCTGGATTATGAAATGTAGGGCAAATACCACTAGAGGGCACTCTAAGACCACAAACACACGCACAACTGGAGGTAGTGACAGTGTCTGTACATCCTCTTGTAGCCCCAGACACAGGAGGGAATGCTGTGACATCCAGCTGATCAGATGTATTTTACCAAGGTAGCGCTGCTGAGTATGACGGTGGGGTTTGGCCCAGAGGAGGGCAGTGCCTCAGATGTTTGTATTTTATAACACCTGTAATCGCCATTTCCTGCAATCTAGAGAATAAAAAAAAAACACCTTAAATTATATAAATAAAGATACAGTAGCAGTCAAATGTTTGGACACACCTTCTCATTCAAAGGGTTTTCTTTAGTATGACAATTTTCTCCATTGTAGAATAATAGTGAAGACGTCAACACTGAAATAACATATAGAATCATGTAGTAGCCAAAAAAGTGTTAAACAAATCTAAATGTATTTTATATTTGAGATAATTCAAAGTAGCCACCCTTTGCCTCGATTACAGCTTTGCACACTTTTGGCATTCTCTCAACCAGCTTCACCTGGAATGCTTTTCCAGCAGTCTTGAAGGAGTTCCCGCATATGCTAAGCACTTGTTGGCTGCTTTTCCTTCACTCTGCACTCCAACTCATCCCAAACCATCTCATAGGTTATCTGATGCAGCACCATCACTCTCCTTCTTGGTCAAATAGCCCTTACACAGCCTGGAGGTGTGTTTGGGTCATTGTCTTGTTGAAAAACAAATGATTGTCCCACTGAGCGCAAACCAGGTGGGATGGCATATCGCTGCAGAATGCTGTGGTAGCCATGCTGGTTAAGTGTGTCTTTCATTTTAAATGAATCACTGACCGTGTCACCATCAAAGCACCATCACACCTCCTCCTCCATGCTTCACGGTGGGAACCACACATGTGGAGATCATCCGTTCAAATTTGGACTCATCAGACCAAAGGACAGATTTCCACAGGTCTAATGTCCATTGCTTGTGTTTCTTGACCCAAGCAAGTCTCTTCTTCTTATTGGTGTCCTTTAGTAGTGGTTTCTTTTCATCAATTCAACCATGAAGGCCTGATTCACACAGTCTCCTCTGAACAGTTGATGTTGAGATGTGTCTGTTACTTGAACTCTGTGAAGCATTTATTTGGGCTGCAATTTCTGAGGCTGGTAACTCAAATGAACTTATCCTCTGCAGCAGAAGTAACTCTGGGTCTTCCTTTCCTGTGGCGGTCCTCATGAGAGACAGTTTCATCATAGCACTTGATGGTTTTTCGGACTGCACTTTCAATGTTCTTGAAATTTTCCGAATTGACTGACCTTCATGTCTTAAAGTAATGATGGACTGTCGTTTCTCTTTGCTTATTTGAGCTGTTCTTGACATAATATGGACTTGGTATTTTGCCAAATAGGGTTATCTTCTGTATACCACCCCTACCTTGCCACAACACAACTGATTGGCTCAAATGCATTAAGAAGGAAAGAAATTCCACAAATTAACTTTTAGCAAGGCACACTTGTTAATTGAAATACATTCCAGGTGACTACCTCATGATGCTGGTTGAGAGAATGTCAAGAGTGTGCAAAGCTGTCATCAAGGCAAAGGGTGTCTACTTTGAAGAATCTCAAATATAAAATCCATTTTGATTTGTTTAAACACTTTTTTGGTGACTACATGATTCCATATGTGTTATTTCATAGTTGTGATGTCTTCATTATTATTCTACAATGTAGAAAATAGTCTAAAAAATAAAGAAAAACCCTTGAATGAGTAGGTGTGTCCAACCTTCTGACTGGTACTGTATACACATATTTGTATTGTTGTTGTATTATGTAAATAGTTGCACAGTCAGTGTACAAGGTGGGGCAGCGACCCTCTTACATTCTTTGGGCAGAAGCCTGTTAATAGACAGTACACACAGTGACATAAATTTAACATTTTAGTTAGGGGTTGACCTGTAACAGTACACCATGCCTGTGCTCATGTAATGATCTCTAAAAAATAACCTCCGTCAGCTCAGTGGTGTTCCAGTGATCCTCGGGGAGATGTTTATTGTGATCCCCTTACGGCCGCGTTGTGTTCCCTAATAGAGGTCAGGGCTTGTATGTGATGCAGCTGTGTGAGATTGAGTGAGTGATACAGGTGTCATTACAAGGTGTAATATGTCTATCCAAACCAGTTTACCTCTGTATCCGTGTAGCCGGGAGCCTGGGGTTTGGTGTTAGTCTATAGATTCATTATTTGACAGTAGGTAGAATAGATGGGACCAGCCTTAAACGAAGGGCCTTTCCTATATACTTGTTGTAAGAGCTGAGCTGCCACTTTGTAAGTTATTGTTGATGTACACAGGGTTATCCCCTTCTATAGAATTGTCTGAGGTTCTGGTTCTATGGTTGATACAATCCCTACTCAATGGTATAAACTAGAATAGAACACTGAAAATAGCGAGTTCTAAGAAGCCACTTTGAAAAAGAGACCTTGACTCCGATTAGACTTCTGACGACTGAACGCCAAGTCGTTAGTTTCCAGTGATTGGGAGCCAACAAGGGCAGCTGGGTGTTTGTAGTGTGTTTTCTTGTGTATTTATACACGCCTGAAACCCCATAGCAGTCTTGTATCACCACACACACACTCACATCCCTCGTCAATTTAATCGTTCCGTTTGCACTTTCCTTTTATAATCTGATTTAGGGTTTTTGTTTATTTATGTACATTACATTACATGACACCACTGACCTAGAATGCCTTTCCGCGGCTCCCTTTGTGGTCCCTTCATCGTGTGCATGCGTGCACTCATCTTTCTTTCTCCCTTGTCTAAGCCAAGTCCTTAACCCTCTGGGGTTAATAGTGGGTCAGGCCTGGGGCCCCGGTGACTTTTCAGCCCAGGGAAGGGTTAAGATGCTGGGGCTTAGGAGGGGATGACAGCCCCCTGGCTCTGGATGTCCTGGTTCTGATTTATAGGTGAGCGGGGTAATCTCCCTCCGTTATCTCCAGGCTTTTGCCAAGTTTCACTCGCATTAATGACTTTGTGTGTGTGTGCAGAGAGTGACAACTGTTGCTGTCTGAACTCTGGCCTTTGTAGGGAAATATTTGTTGTGCCCCCCCTCCCTGGTATAAGGAGAGATGAGACAGAGTGGATAGGGAGCATTAAAGGGGAAGGGTTTAGGGTTACATGGCTCAGGGTCCGGCAAGGATTGATGTCCCCCAATGGGTTATTTTTGGTTCCTTTGTGTGGTAGCCAGAATCAGGGGTAGAGGGGAGGGAAGAGATGTGATGTTGTAATATACAATCACACATTGGCGCAATGGTTATTTTGGAGAGGTTAGCGGTGAAGGGAGTTCAGGGGTAACATGGTGAGGAGATAACAGCCACACAGGGTTGTGTCTGTCTATGGGAGCTGTTAATGGTTTTGGAACGCTGGTTAGTTTGACCATGTGTGCATGTGTGTCAGTGTTGTAGGGGAATATTTTAGAAATGCAGAGGACCCCTAAAACCCATGATGTTGTAATTGAATCCCAGACTGTCCTTGTTTAAAAACAGACAGACGTAAGCCTGTAGCTTAGTGAGGTCAGATGGACCAGAAGGACCAGGGCCATGGGTTAAGGGCCATGGGTTAAGGGCCATGGGTAAGGGTTAAGGGCCATGGGTAAGGGCCATGGGTTAAGGGCCATGGGTAAGGGTTAAGGGCCATGGGTAAGGGTTAAGGGCCATGGGTTAAGGGCCATGGGTTAAGGGCCATGGGTTAAGGGCCATGGGTTAAGGGCCATGGGTTAAGGGTTAAGGGCCATGGGTTAAGGGCCATGGGTTAAGGGTTAAGGGCCATGGGTTAAGGGCCATGGGTTAAGGGCCATGGGTTAAGGGCCATGGGTAAGGGTTAAGGGCCATGGGTTAAGGGCCATGGGCTAAGTGCCATGGGTTAAGGGCCATGGGTAAGGGTTAAGGGCCATGGGTAAGGGTTAAGGGCCATGGGTAAGGGTTAAGGGCCATGGGTAAGGGCCATGGGTTAAGGGCCATGGGTTAAGGGCCATGGGTTAAGGGCCATGGGTAAGGGTTAAGGGCCATGGGTAAGGGCCATGGGTTAAGGGCCATGGGTAAGGGTTAAGGGACATGGGTAAGGGTTAAGGGCCGTGGGTTAAGGGCCATGGGTTAAGGGCCATGGGGTAAGGGTTAAGGGCCATGGGTTAAGGGCCATGGGTTAAGGGCCATGGGTAAGGGTTAAGGGCCATGGGTTAAGGGCCATGGGTTAAGGGCCATGGGTTAAGGGCCATGGGTTAAGGGCCATGGGTTAAGGGTCATTGGCCATTGGCCATTGGGTAAGGGTTAAGGGCCACGGGTAAGGGTTAAGGGCCATGTGTAAGGGCCATGGGTAAGGGTAAGGGTTAAGCGCCACGGGTAAGGGTTAAGGGCCACGGGTAAGGGTTAAGGGCCACGGGTAAGGGTTAGGGGCCACGGGTAAGGGTTAGGGGCCACGGGTAAGGCTCAGGGGCCACGGGTAAGGGTTAAGGGCCACGGGTAAGGGTTAAGGGCCACGGGTAAGGGCCATGAGGTAAGGGTTAAGGGCCATGGGTAAGGGTTAAGGGCCATGGGTAAGGGTTAAGGGTAAGGGTTAAGGGCCATGGGGTAAGGGTTAATGGCCATGGGGTAAGGGTTAAGGGCCATGGGGTAAGGGTTAAGGGCCATGGGGAAGGGCCATTGGCCATGGGGAAGGGTTAAGGGCCACGGGGAAGGGTTAAGGGCCACGAGGTTAAGGCCATAGGTAAGGGTTAACGGCCATGGGTAAGGGCCATGAGTAAGGAATAAGGGCCATTGGTAAGGATTAAAGGCCATGGGTAAGGATTAAGGGCCATGGGTAAGGATTAAGGGCCATGGGTAAGGATTACGGGCCATGGGTAAGGATTAAGGGCCACGGGTAAGTGTTAAGGGCCACGATTAAGGGCCACGGGTAAGGGTTAAGGGCCACGGGTAAGGGTTAAGGGCCATGGGCCATGGGTAAGGGTAAGGGTTAAGCGCCATGGGTAAGGGTTAAGGGCCATGGTTAAGGGGCCATGGGAAAGGGTTAAGGGCCATGGGTAAGGGTTAGGGGCCATGGTTAAGGGGCCATGGGTAAGGGTTAAGCGCCATGGGTAAGGGTTAGGGGCCATGGTTAAGGGGCCATGGGTAAGGGTTAAGGGCCATGGATTAAGGGCCATGGGTTAAGGGCCATGGGTTAAGGGCCATGGGTTAAGGGCCATGGGTTAAGGGCCATGGGTAATGGGTTAAGGGCCATGGGTTAAGGGCCATGGGTTAAGGGCCATGGGTTAAGGGCCATGGGGTAAGGGTTAAGGGCCACGGGTAAGGGTTAAGGGTCATGTGTAAGGGCCATGGGTAAGGGTAAGGGTTAAGCGCCATGGGTAAGGGTTAGGGGCCATGGGTAAGGGTTAAGGGCCACGGGTAAGGGTTAAGGGCCACGGGTAAGGGTTAGGGGCCACGGGTAAGGGTTAGGGGCCACGGGTAAGGGTTAAGGGCCACGGGTAAGGGTTAAGGGCCACGGGTAAGGGCCATGAGGTAAGGGTTAAGGGCCATGGGATAAGGGGTAAGGGCCATGGGGTAAGGGTTAAGGGCCATGGGGAAGGGCCATTGGCCATGGGGAAGGGCCATTGGCCATGGGGAAGGGCCATTGGCCATGGGGAAGAGCCATTGGCCATGGGGAAGGGTTAAGGGCCACGGGGAAGGGTTAAGGGCCACGGGGTTAAGGCCATAAGTAAGGGTTAACGGCCATGGGTAATGGCCATGAGTAAGGATTAAGGGCCATTGGTAAGGATTAAGGGCCATGGGTAAGGATTAAGGGCCATGGGTAAGGATTAAGGGCCATGGGTAAGGATTAAGGGCCATGGGTAAGGATTACGGGCCATGGGTAAGGGTTAAGGGCCATGGGTAAGGATTACGGGCCATGGGTAAGGATTACGGGCCATGGGTAAGGATTAAGGGCCACGGGTAAGTGTTAAGGGCCACGATTAAGGGCCATGGGTAAGGGTTAAGGGCCACGGGTAAGGGTTAAGGGCCATGTGTAAGGGCCATGGGTAAGGGTAAGGGTTAAGCGCCATGGGTAAGGGTTAAGCGCCATGGGTAAGGGTTAAGGGCCATGGTTAAGGGGCCATGGGTAAGGGTTAAGGGCCATGGGTAAGGGTTAGGGGCCATGGTTAAGGGGCCATGGGTAAGGGTTAAGCGCCATGGGTAAGGGTTAGGGGCCATGGTTAAGGGTTAAGGGCCACGGGTAAGGGTTAAGCGCCATGGGTAAGGGTTAAGGGCCACGGGTAAGGGTTAAGGGCCACGGGTAAGGGTTAAGGGCAACGTGTAAGGGTTAGGGGCCATGAGGTAAGGGTTAAGGGCCACGGGTAAGGGTTAGGGGCCATGGGTAAGGGTTAGGGGCCACGGGTAAGGGTTAAGGGCCACGGGTAAGGGTTAAGGGCCACGGGTAAGGGTTAAGGGCCACGGGTAAGGGCCATGAGGTAAGGGTTAAGGGCCATGGGTAAGGGTTAAGGGCCATGGGTAAGGGTTAAGGGCCATGGGTAAGGGTTAAGGGCCATGGGGTAAGGGTTAAGGGCCATGGGGTAAGGGTTAAGGGCCATGGGGAAGGGTTAAGGGCCATGGGGTAAGGGCCATGGGTAAGGGTTAAGGGCCATGGGGTATGGGTTAAGGGCCATGGGGAAGGATTAAGGGCCATGGGGTAAGGGCCATGGGTAAGGATTAAGGGCCATGGGTAAGGGTTAAGGGCCACGGGTAAGGGTTATGGGTAAGGATTAAGGGCCATGGGGTAAGGGTTATGGGTAAGGATTAAGGGCCATGGGGTAAGGGTTAATAGCCATGGGTAAGGATTATGGGTAAGGATTAAGGGCCATGGGTAAGGGGTCAAATGAAAGGAGAGGGATGGTGCCAGTGGGCGGTTGTTATGGGGACTACAGGTATTCAGCATTAATCCTCTGTGTGTGTGTGATGAGGTCAGGGTAAATACTGTTCCCTGGAACTCTCTCCTGTATTACAATCACTAAATCCATGTATATACTTCTCAGAATGAGAAATGGACGTACAGTTACGTATTAGTTGACACCATTGCTTGGGGGGAGGTGTTATAGCGGCATTGCTCCCCCATCTTCCTAAATATAGAGATCCTTAACCATTTGTACATTGTAAAAACACTGTATATACATATATATATAATATGACATTTGTAATGTCTTTATTGTTTTGAAACTTCTGTATGTGTGATGTCTACTGTAAATTTTTATTGTTTATTTCACTTTATATATTATCTACCTTACTTGCTTTGGCAATGTTAACACATGTTTCCCATGCCAATAAAGCCCTTGAATTGAATTAAATTGAATTAAATTGAATTGAATTGAATTGATTTGCTGCTAATATTCCTGGACTTGTCACATTGGGAAAGGAAGCCTATATTTGGATGAGTGTAAAACCTACAATATTTTCCTTTATCTTGTGGTCCAGAAGGAAGAGCACGATACGGTTAATTCCTTGTGGGAGTGATTCATTGAAAATGGTAAATGAAAGCCCAATTGTGTCAGGTAAGTCATCTTTTGCTTAGTAGACAAAATAAAGCTCACGGAATTTGATATTTAATGTAAGGTTATCATTATATGTAATTATTGGGGTCATTGTTGTGTTATAACGGTGTATGTAATTATTGGGGTCATTGTTGGGTTATAACGGTGTGTGTAATTATTGGGGTCATTGTTGGGTTATAACGGTGTGTGTAATTATTGGGGTCATTGTTGGGTTATAACAGTGTATGGTGGTATTTAATTCACACGTGGATTTCTAAACAGATTTACAGTAGATGTTTAATCTCAGGAGTGAAAATAACAGCACTAACATCCAATAACTAGTGTGTGTGTGTGTGTGTGTGTGTGTGTGTGTGTGTGTGTGTGTGTGTGTGTGTGTGTGTGTGTGTGTGTCACGTGTAATGTATGAAAGTCAGAGAGAGCGCCCATTCGTGTCTCCACTCTTTGACACTAGAGTTCTGTCGGGTCTATTCCAGGCTGAGTACTGTCATCCTCAAAATGCCTTTTCAGCTGGACACTTTTCAAAACAATCGTAACCGGAGTCTCACTTTTACTGGGGCTCTGAGCCCGGACAGGGCTTAACATACCGCCTCTCATCTGGAGAGGGCTGGGGAGGCGTGTCTGTTGGGGTAGGGGGTGTGGAATACTCTTTCAGTAAGCAAATAACTCTGTGGTGTCTTGGGTGAGGAGATGAGTTAAGGGGACATATGGTGCCTTCGAAAATGATTCAAACCCTTTTACTTTTTCCACATTTTTTTAGGTGACAGCCTTACTCTAAAATGTATCAACCAAAATCATCAATCTACACAGAATACCCCATAATGACATCACAATACCCCATAATGACATCACAATACCCCATAATGACAAAGCAATACCCCATAATGACATCACAATACCCCATAATGACATCACAATACCCCATAATGACAAAGCAATACCCCATAATGACATCACAATACCCCATAATGACAAAGCAATACCCCATAATGACATCACAATACCCCATAATGACAAAGCAATACCCCATAATGACATCACAATACCCCATAATGACAAAGCAAAAACTGTTTTTTTAGAAACTGTTGCTAATTTATAAAAAAATGTAACCGAAATATCACATTTACATAAGTATTTAGACCCTTTACTCAGTAATTTGTTGAAATACCGTTGGCAGCGATTTAAAGCCTCAAGTCTTCTTGTTTATGACGCTACAAGCTTGACACACCTCTATTTGGTCTAGTTTCTCCTATTCATCTCTGCAGATCCTCTCAAGCTCTGTCATGTTCGTTGGGGAGCGTTGCTGCACAGCTATTTTCAGGTCTCTCCAGAGATGTTCGTCGGGTTCAAGTCTGGGCTCTGGCTCGGCCACTCAAGGACATTCTGAGCCGGACTTGAACCAGATCGATGTAGAATTTCAGGAAATTAGCTTTAAAACAAAATTATCCCAGCTCCAAAACAATATGTAGAAATTCAGGAAATTTGCTTTAAAATGGCAAAATTCTCTCAGCTCTGATTCTGCAGTATAGGGGAAGACGCAATGAAAAAGAGTGAAAGGAGAGAAGTAAAGAGAAGATTGAGTGCCACCTAACTGACTGTACAGGAGTCTAATCACAGTGTGGTTGTGTAAACAGAACAGCATGTCCCCGTGTCAGCACTCTGCTTGTTTGTTATCTCTGAGTGGTGTCGTGCTTGTTATCTCTGAGTGGTGTCGTGCTTGTTATCTCTGAGTGGTGTCGTGCGTGTTGGTTATCTCTGAGTGGTGTCGTGCGTGTTGGTTATCTCTGAGTGGTGTCGTGCGTGTTGGTTATCTCTGAGTGGTGTCGTGCGTGTTGGTTATCTCTGAGTGGTGTCGTGCGTGTTTGTTATCTCTGAGTGGGGTCGTGCTTGTTTGTTATCTCTGAGTGGGGTCGTGCTTGTTTGTTATCTCTGAGTGGTGTCGTGCTTGTTTGTTATCTCTGAGTGGGGTGGTGCCTGTTTGTTATCTCTGAGTGGGGTGGTGCCTGTTTCATCTCTGAGTGGGGTCGTGCCTGTTTGTTATCTCTGAGTGGGGTGGTGCCTGTTTGTTTTCTCTGAGTGGTGTCGTGCTTGTTTGTTATCTCTGAGTGGTGTCGTGCTTGTTTGTTATCTCTGAGTGGTGTCGTGCTTGTTTGTTATCTCTGGTGTCATGCTTGTTTGTTATCTCTGAGTGGTGTCGTGCGTGTTTGTTATCTCTGAGTGGTGTTGTGCGTGTTTGTTATCTTTGAGTGGTGTCGTGCGTGCTTGTTATCTCTGACGCAATGAAAAAGAGTGAAAGGAGAAAAGTAAAGAGAAGATTGAGTGCCACCTAACTGACTGTACAGGAGTCTAATCACAGTGTGGTTGTGTAAACAGAACAGCATGTCCCCGTGTCAGCACTCTGCTTGTTTGTTATCTCTGAGTGGTGTCGTGCTTGTTATCTCTGAGTGGTGTCGTGCTTGTTATCTCTGAGTGGTGTCGTGCGTGTTTGTTATCTCTGAGTGGTGTCGTGCGTGTTTGTTATCTCTGAGTGGGGTGGTGCGTGTTTGTTATCTCTGAGTGGGGTGGTGCCTGTTTGTTATCTCTGAGTGGTGTCGTGCTTGTTTGTTATCTCTGAGTGGTGTGGTGCCTGTTTGTTATCTCTGAGTGGGGTGGTGCCTGTTTGTTATCTCTGAGTGGAGTGGTGCTCTGGAGTAGGTTTTCAACAAGGAACTCTCTGTACTTTAATCCGTTCATCGTTACCTTGATCCTGACTAGTCTCCCAGTCCCTGCCGCAGAAAAACACCCACTCCATGATGATGCCACCACCATGCTTCACCATAGGGATGGTGCCAGGTTCCTCCAGACGTGACACTTGGCATTCAGGCCAAATAGTTCAATCTTGGTTTCATCAGATCAGAGAATCTTGGTTATCATGGTCTGAGAATCTTTAGGTGCCTTTTGGCAGACTCCAAGTAGGCTGTCATGTGCCTTTTTACTGAGGAGTAGTTTCCGTCTGGCCACTACTATAAAGGCCTGATTGGTGAAATGCTGCAGAGATGGTTGTCCTTCTGGAAGGTTCTCCCATCTCCACAGAGGAACTCTGCGTCTCTGTCAGAGTGACCATTGGGTCACCTCCCTGACCAAGGCCCTTCACACCCTATTTCTCAGTTTGGCCGGGCGACCAGCTCTAGGAGAGTCTTGGTGGTTCCAAACTTCTTCCATTTTAAGAATGATGGAGGCCACTGTGTTCTTGGGGACCTTCAATGCTGTAGAAATGTTTTGGTGTCCTTCCCCAGATCTGTGCCTCGACACAATTCTGTCTCTGAGCTCTACAGACAAGTCCTTCGACTACATGGCTTGGTTTCTGCTCTTACATACACTGTCTATTGTGGGACCTTATATAGACAGGTGTGTGCCTTTCCAAACCATGTCCAATCAATTGTATTTACCACAGGTGGACTCCAATCAAGTTGTAGAAACATCTCAAGGATGATCAATGGAAACAGGATGCACCGGAGCTCATTTTCGAGTCTCACAACAAAGGGACTGAATACTTACGGAAATAAGCTATTTCTGTTTCCATTTTTTACATTCGCAAAGAATTCTAAACAATTTTTTTCACTTCATCATTATGGGGTATTGTGATGTCATTATGGGGTATTGTGATGTCATTATGGGGTATTGTGATGTCATTATGGGGTATTGTGTGTAGAATGATGAGGGAAATATTTTTTTAAATCCATTTTAGAATAAGGCTGTAGCGTAACAAAATGTGGAAAAAGTCAAGGGGTCTGAATACTTTCCGAATGCCCTGTATATTCTATTTAGGCTTGTGTGCGTGTGTGTGTCCACATGATGTAGGGTGACCTTGGCGGTTTTCTCCAATGGACGAAGCTGTTCTATAATAACTCTAACTTGCCTTCCTCTCCTCCTCACATCTCCCTCTGTCACGTATTGGAGGTACATAGCAGCCCGTAAAGCTTAAGTCCCGATCTAGTTTCAGGGAGGGGAAACCCCTACCCTCCCCACGCTATCTGCCTCAAATTGCCCTGCCGGTGTGTGTGTGTGTGTGTGTGTGTGTGTGTGTGTGTGTGTGTGTGTGTGTGTGTGTGTGTGTGTGTGTGTGTGAGAGAGAGATGGGATGGATTGCTGATGACAGGTCACACTGCACCCAGTCTGATTTGAGCCCCTGAACCTTGCATCATACAAATGGACACACACTGTGTAAACGCTCATACCGTGCCCTGTGTAAACGCTCATACCTCCCTTTCTCTCTTTTAACAGAAGACTGTCCATCTACATTATTTCAAATGTTTTAATCATTTAGCAGATGCTCTTATCCAGAGCAATTTGGGTTAATTAGGGTGCCTTGCTCAAGGGCACGTCTACACATTTTTCACCTAGTTGGCTTGGGGATTCGAACCAGCGACTGGCACAATGCTCATTAGGCCCTAATCTATAGATTGCAAATGACTGGGAATATAGATATGCATAGACATAGATATGTTGGTCACAGATGCCTTTAAAATAGGTAGGTACGTGGATCAAAGAAAAAGTCAGTATCTAGTGTGACCATTTGCCTCATAGGACGACGCTGGGCCAAACCCTCCCCTAACCTGGACGACGCTGGGCCAAACCCTCCCCTAACCTGGACGACGCTAGGCCAAACCCTCCCCTAACCTGGACGACGCTGGGCCAAACCCTCCCCTAACCTGGACGACGCTGGGCCAAACCCTCCCCTAACCTGGACGACCCGTTGTGAGGCTGGTTGGATGTACTGCCAAATTCTCTAAAACAACATTATGGTAGAGTAACATTACATTCTCTGGCAACAGCTCTGATGGATATCCCTGCAGTCAGCATGCCAATTGCACACTTCCTCGTAACTTGAGACATCTGTGGCATTGTGTTGTGACAAAACTGCACATTTAAGAGGGGCCTTTTATTGTCCCAGGCACAAGGTGCACCTGTGTAATGATCATGACTTTTAATCAGCTTCTTGATATGTTAATCCATTCACCTATCTTGACAAAGGAGAAAATGCTCCCGAACTGGGACATAAACACATTTGTGTGCATAATTTGAGCTAAATAAGTGTTTTGTGTATATGGAACATTTCTGAGATCTTTTATTTCAGCTCATGAAACACTTTACATGTTCCGTTTATATTTCGGTTCAGTGTATCTCTCCTTATCCCTCCATCTCTCTTTTCCTTATTCTGTTCATCTTTCTCTCCGTCTCTATTTTCCTTATTCTGTCCATCTCTCTCTCCTATCCCTCCATCTCTCTTTTCCTTATTCTGTCCATCTCTCCTATCCCTCCATCTCTATTTTCCTTATTCTGTTCATCTTTCTCTCCTATCCCTCCATCTCTCTTGTCCTTATTCTGTCCATCTCTCTCTCCTATCCCTCCATCTCTCTTTTCCTTATTCTGTCTGTCTCCTATCCCTCCATCTCTCTTGCTTTTCTGTCTATCTCTCTTTCCTATACCTCCATCTTTCTCTCTTATCTGTCCATCTCTCTCTTATCCGTCCATCTCTCTCTCCTATACCTCCATCTCTCTCTCTTATCCGTCCATCTCTCTCTCCTATCCCTCCATCTCTCTTTTCCTTATTCTGTCTGTCTCCTATACCTCCATCTCTCTTGCTTTTCTGTCCATCTCTCTCTCCTATCCCTCCATCTCTCTCTCCTATCCCTCCATCTCTCTCTCCTATCCCTCCATCTCTCTCTCCTATCCCTCCATCTCTCTCTTGCTTTTCTGTCCATCTCACTTTCCTATACCTCCATCTCTCTCTCCATCTCTCTCTCTTATCCGTCCATCTCTCTCTCTTATCCCTCCATCTCTCTCTCCTATCCCTCCATCTCTCTCTCCTATCCCTCCATCTCTCTCTCCTATCCCTCCATCTCTCTCTCCTATCCCTCCATCTCTCTCTCCTATCCGTCCATCTCTCTCTCCTATCCGTCCATCTCTCTCTCCTATCCGTCCATCTCTCTCTCCTATCCGTCCATCTCTCTCTCCTATCCGTCCATCTCTCTCTCCTATCCCTCCATCTCTCTCTCCTATCCCTCCATCTCTCTCCTATCCCTCCATCTCTCTCTCCTATCCCTCCATCTCTCTCCTATCCCTCCATCTCTCTCCTATCCCTCCATCTCTCTCCTATCCCTCCATCTCTCTCTCCTATTCCTCCATCTCTCTCCTATCCCTCCATCTCTCTCTCCTATCCCTCCATCTCTCTCCTGTACCTCCATCTCTCTCTCCTGTACCTCCATCTCTCTCATATCCGTCCATCTCTCTCTCTCCTATTCCTCCATCTCTCTCTCCTATTCCTCCATCTCTCTCTCTCCTATCCCTCCATCTCTCTCTCCTATTCCTCCATCTCTCTCTCCTATCCCTCCATCTCTCTCCTATCCATCCATCTCTCTCCTATCCATCCATCTCTCTCTCCTATCCGTCCATCTCTCTCCTCTCCCTCCATCTCTCTCTCCTCTCCCTCCATCTCTCTCCTCTCCCTCCATCTCTCTCTCCTCTCCCTCCATCTCTCTCTCCTATCCCTCCATCGCTCTCTCCTATCCCTCCATCGCTCTCTCCTATCCCTCCATCTCTCTCTCCTATCCCTCCATCTCTCTCTCCTATCCCTCCATCGCTCTCTCCTATCCCTCCATCTCTCCCTCCATCTCTTTCTCCCTCCATCTCTCTCTCCTCTCCCTCCATCTCTTTCTCCCTCCATCTCTCTCTCCTATCCCTCCATCGCTCTCTCCTATCCCTCCATCTCTCTCTCCTATCCCTCCATCGCTCTCTCCTATCCCTCCATCTCTCCCTCCATCTCTTTCTCCCTCCATCTCTCTCTCCTCTCCCTCCATCTCTTTCTCCCTCCATCTCTCTCTCCTCTCCCTCCATCTCTCTCTCCTCTCCCTCCATCTCTCTCTCCTCTCCTCTCCCTCCATCTCTCTCTTTCTCCTTTATGCCTTTGAAAAGACACTCTGTTTCTTTGTTTTTTCTGTCAGCTGGTTCCCCTTTAAACACACCTCCATTTGTTCTCGCTTGCTCTATTTTACCACTCAATCACTCTGGTCCTTCACTCACTCTGTTAGTGATTAAGGCCATGAGAAGCCATTCGGTTTTGGTGTGTGTGTGTGTGGGCGGGTGGCAGGGTGGGTGGGTGGGTTTAAAGGCCTGTTGCAGTGAGACTAATAGCCATATTAGCCAATTATCCTACATTTAATAACAAATCACCAAGGCTTGCACACACACATCTGGAAGGTTTGATTAGTAGATTGACTAACTGAAGGGTTGATTAGTAGGTTGACTAACTGAAGGGTTGATTAGTAGGTTGACTAATTAGTTTCCTTGTGTGTTGGTGTGGGGGGTTTGTGAGAGAGAAGTGCATGTGTGTGTTTGAGGACTTGACAGTTAATTGTTGTTTGAGTGTTAGTGTTCATGATGTTGTTCTGTGTCCCCTTCAGATCCTGTTAGTGTTCATGATGTTGTTCTGTGTTCCCTTCAGATCCTGTTAGTGTTCATGATGTTGTTCTGTGTTCCCTTCAGATCCTGTTAGTGTTCTTGATGTTGTTCTGTGTTCCCCTCAGATCCTGTTAGTGTTCATGATGTTGTTCTGTGTTCCCTTCAGATCCTGTTAGTGTTCTTGATGTTGTTCTGTGTTCCCTTCAGATCCTGTTAGTGTTCTTGATGTTGTTCTGTGTTCCCTTCAGATCCTGACACACCAAAGACATGGTTCAGAAGGTAAGTGTAATACAGTTATACTCTCAATCTAACTGATCAATGATCACTACTTCACCAGTCATCACTATATAGCCACTAGTCACAAGTATTGACCTTATATAGATATATACTAACTACTGGTGACTTGTGGTCATATAGATGGTCAACTGCTACGTCCTCTTTGTTGACCCTTTGACACTTGACATCCTGTGTGTGTGTCCGATGAACTTGGAAGTGATCTATGGTGACAGGCTTGATCATTATCAACCAAATGTAGCAGTGCGATTCGGTTTGATTAGAGAACTAATCGATGCGATTCAGTTAGATGTGATACGATGCACTAACTAAATTAAAATCTGCTGCTGATGGAACTCATGAGCTGGATATGTCTGTCTGTCTGTCTGTCTGTCTGTCTGTCTGAGTGGACCTGTCTGTCTGTCTGTCTGTCTGTCTGTCTGTCTGTCTGTCTGAGTGGACCTGTCTGTCTGTCTGTCTGTCTGTCTGAGTGGACCTGTCTGTCTGTCTGTCTGTCTGTCTATGTCTGAGTGGACCTGTCTGTCTGTCTGTGTCTGTCTGTCTGTCTGTCTATGTCTGAGTGGACCTGTCTGTCTGTCTGTGTCTGTCTGTCTGTCTGTCTATGTCTGAGTGGACCTGTCTGTCTGTCTGTCTGTCTGTCTGAGTGGACCTGTCTGTCTGTCTGTCTATGTCTGTCTGTCTGTCTGTCTGTCTGTCTGAGTGGACCTGTCTGTCTGTCTGTCTGTCTGTCTGAGTGGACCTTTCTGTCTGTCTGTGTCTGTCTGTCTGTCTGTCTATGTCTGAGTGGACCTGTCTGTCTGAATGGACCTGTCTGTCTGTCTGTCTGTCTGTCTGTCTGTCTGTCTGTCTGTCTGTCTATGTCTGTCTGTCTGAGTGGACCTGTCTGTCTGTCTGTCTGTCTGAGTGGACCTGTCTGTCTGAGTGGACCTGTCTGTCTGTCTGTCTGTCTGTCTGTCTGTGTGTGTGTGTGAGTGTGAGTGTGAGTGTGTGTGTGTGTGATGTAGGCCCCTGAGCTGAGCCATAATGGAGACATCCTTCCACCCCACTATCAGATTAGAGCCATAAAGGAGACTAGACATTGTCGTGTCTTTACTATCAATAACTGAAGACTTACAGTTGTGATCAAAGATTGTCTGTAATTAGCATTTCGTGATAAACTAATCAGGAAAATGTAATTAATCAGGAAGTCGGGGCACCAACGAAATGATTCAGTTCACAAAGGTATAATTTTCCTAATATAACTTTTCAGATATTTTAATATCTGATCAATTAGTCTTCTGATTAATGACTTATTCTTTACTTAGTCTCACGTTAGTCTCATTCCAAACGTCGTAAATTGTTGGTTATCTGCACGAACCCAGTCTTCACTATGAGTCATCCATACATCAATTGTCTTAAATCATTTATTTATTAACTAACCATACAATGACAGAAAGGCATAAACAAACAGTAGATATTTACAAGGAAATGATAAGAGTTCCCCTAGTGGGATAAACCGGTATCGCGGCTTGGTGGACACAAAGGGAAGTGGGGGTCAACAGAGATGAGACACTACAAAGTTGATAATTATAACAATTGAAATGCTAATCCTTTGAACATGAACGCTCACTCATTCGGGAACAATTGCAATCAATATACAGTGGGGAGAACAAGTATTTGATAACCTGCAAAATGGTCAGTGTTTCCTACTTACAAAGCATGTAGAGGTCTGTAATTTTTTATCATAGGTACACTTCAACTGTGAGAGACGGAATCTAAAACAAAAATCCAGAAAATCACATTTGTATGATTTTTAAATAATTAATTAGCATTTTATTGCATGACATAAGTATTTGATCACCTACCAACCAGTAAGAATTACAGCTCTCACAGACCTGTTAGTTTTTCTTTAAGAAGCCCTGTTGTTTTCCACTCATTACCTGTATTAACTGCACCTGTTTGAACTCGTTACCTGCATAAAAGACACCTGTTCACACACTCAATCAAACAGACTCCAACCTCTCCACAATGGCCAAGACCAAAGAGCTGTGTAAGGACATCAGGGATAAAATTGTAGACCTGCACAAGGCTGGGATGGGCTACAGGACAATAGGCAAGCAGCTTGGTGAGAAGGCAACAACTGTAGGCGCAATTATTAGAAAATGGAGGAAGTTCAAGATGATGGTCAATCACCCTCGGTCTGGGGCTCCATGCAAGATCTCACCTCGTGGGGCATCAATGATCATGAGGAAGGTGAGGGATCAGCCCAGAACTACACGGCAGGACCTGGTCAATGACCGAAAGAGAGCTGGGACCACAGTCTCAAAGAAAACCATTAGTAACACACTATGCCGGTCATGGATTAAAATCCTGCAGCGCACGCAAGGTCCTCCTGCTCAAGCCAGCGTATGTCCAGGCCCATCTGCAGTTTGCCAATGACCATCTGGATGATCCAGAGGAGGAATGGGAGAAGATCATGTGGTCTCTCTAATTCTCTTTCTTTCTCTCTCTCGGAGGACCTGAGCCCTTGGACCATGCCCCAGGACTACCTGACATGATGACTCCTTGCTGTCCCCAGTCCACCTGGCTGTGCTGCTGCTCCAGTTTCAACTGTTCTGCCTTATTATTATTCAACCATGCTGGTCATTTATGAACATTTGAACATCTTGGCCATGTTCGGTTATAATCTCTACCCGGCACAGCCAGAAGAGGACTGGCTACCCCACATAGCCTGGTTTCTTCCTAGGTTTTGGCCTTTCTAGGGAGTTTTTCCTAACCACCGTGCTTCTACACCTGCCTTGCTTGCTGTTTGGGGTTTTAGGCTGGATTTCTGTACAGCACTTTGAGATATCAGCTGATGTATGAAGGGCTATATAAATACATTTGATTTGATTTTGATTTGGTCTGATGAGACAAAAATAGAGCTTTTTGGTCTAAACTTCACTCGCCGTGTTTGGAGGAAGAAGGATGAGTACAACCCCAAGAACACCATCCCAACCGTGAAGCATGGAGGTGGAAACATCATTCTTTGGGGATGCTTTTCTGCAAAGGGGACAGGACGACTGCACCGTATTGAGGGGAGGATGGATGGGGCCATGTATCGCGAGATCTTGGCCAACAACCTCCTTCCCTCAGTAAGAGCATTGAAAATGGGTCGTATTGCCCAGCGACAGCCCCGAAACCTAAAGGATCTGGAGAAGGTCTGCATGGAGGAGTGGGCCAAAATCCCTGCTGCAGTGTGTGCAAACCTGTTCAAGAACTACAGGAAACATATTATCTCTGTAATTGCAAACAAAGGATTCTGTACCAAATATTAAGTTCTGCTTTTCTGATGTATCAAAGACTTATGTCATGCAATAAAATGCAAATGAATTACTTAAAAGTCATACGATGTGATTTTCAGGATTTTTGTTTTAGATTCCGTCTCTCACAGTTGAAGTGTACCTATGATAAAAATTACAGACCTCTACATGCTTTGTAAGTAGGAAAACCTGCAAAATTGGCAGTGTATCAAATACTTGTTCTCCCCACTGTATATATTTACGCTCAGTGTGTCGTCGGGATATCTGTTAAAGTTTGTTTCTGTTGGAGAGCCTGTCCTCTCTCTGTCTCTCTGTCTCTCTGTGTGTTGTGGTTAGAATGGATAGTTCAGAGTGACATTCATTCATGTCATTATAGAATAGATATTTGGGCGGTGGGCGGTCCTCGTGTTCAATGATTCCGAATTCCTAGCTGCAGACTAGTAATTAATATCAAAGACTTGTTCTTATTCTGTTGGTATCGATAGTCTAAGAGGTTAACCACGTGGGATTGTTAAAAGATTCAGCAGTCTGGTCTCAAACCTTGGCCCAAACCTAAAAAAAAAAACTGAAACCATATCATGACCAAGACTTGGCATCTATAAGGTCTTATTTATGCATTCATGTAAGTAATGACATGAGATAAATAAATAAATAAATAAATATATATATATATATTGTGGCAAACCTCTTCAAGGTTAGGAGCGTTTGTCACAAACTAAGTGGTAAACTGTCACCAAATCACCCAAGAATGAGAGTTCTTTCGAACAGGACAGTACCTGTGTGTTTGTTTCTTCGTCCTGGTCCACCCAGGCCGTAGGCGAGGTCAAGGATAGCAGGGTTCGGTACACGAATCGGGTTCTCGGTAGGTCCAGGTCCAAGCGCCAACAGGTAAGTCCAAAACAGTCCAGCTCATACACGGTAAATCCAGCCAATCTCTATTGTCTCTTTCTCTATTGTTCATAGATCCTTCCAGCACTCTCTTCTCCTCTTCCTGGTTTTTCTTGACCCTTTATCTGTGGATTGGCTCCACCTTCTGAGGGTTCCCCTTGCTTCTGGGACTTGTAGTTTTGGTGGTCGGCCATTTTGTGATCTGTAGTTCTGACAGGGGTGGCCATTTTAGTGATCGGGCAGAGCCCGTTTATTAGTTCTGCTCTCACATATCTGCCATTTACCACTCGACCCCCTTCTTTGCCACAATATATATATATATAGCAAATTAATTCATATATATATATATATATCAGATTAGCGCCAATTAATTTATTGTACAACTTTAGATTCCACCACCATCTCAAAATCAAATGGTTTGTCACGTCCTGACCTTATTTCCTTTTATGTCTCTATTTTGGTTTGGTCCGGGCGTGAGTTGGGGTGGGAATTCTAGGTTTTTGTTCTGTTTTTGTATTTCTGTGTTTGGGAACCATACCAGGCCAATTAGAGGCAGCTGTCTAACGTTGTCTCTGATTGAGAACCATACTAAGGTAGCCTGTTCCCACCTGGTGTTTGTGGGTAGTTATTTTCTGTTTAGTGTGTGTTGCACCTGACAGAGCGGGGTGGCAAGGTAGCCTAGTGGTTAGAGCGTTGGACTAGTAACCGGAAGGTTGCAAGATCAAATCCCCGAGCTGACAAGGTACAAATCTGTCGTTCTGCCCCTGAACAGGCAGTTAACCCACTGTCCCTAGGCCGTCATTGAAAATAAGAATTTGTTCTTAACTGACTTGCCTAGTAAAAAATTTTTTTTTAAAACGGAGCTGTTTCGGTTGTGCCCTTTGTTATTTAGTGTTCAGTTATATTTAATAAAATGCCGAGGCTACTGGGGATGTTCAGCACTCATACCAAGTGGAATGTAGATGAATGACTGTCAACGTAGTTCTACCGCAAGATAAAGGACAAGAGATTTTCTTTAGGTATGAAGAAAACAATATGAGCAAATTAAATGATTGTGAATCAGTGATTTGTAATGTTTGAATCTGCTTCTTTTTTTTTCGCCTCGGGAAACAATTTGACTATGAGTTTTAATCATGGAGTCTCTCCCTCTCTCTCTCTGTCCCTCCCTCTCTCTGTCCCTCCCTCTCTCTGTCCCTCCCTCTCTCTGTCCCTCTCTCTCTGTCCCTCCCTCTCTCTGTCCCTCCCTCTCTCTGTCCCTCCCTCTCTCTGTCCCTCCCTCTCTCTGTCCCTCCCTCTCTCTGTCCCTCCCTCTCTCTGTCCCTCCCTCTCTCTGTCCCTCCCTCTCTCTGTCCCTTCTCTCTCTGTCCCTCTCTCTCTCTGTCCCTCTCTCTCTCTGTCCCTCCCTCTCTCTGTCCCTTCCTTGTTTCCTAGTCTGTAGACCTCCAGACTGGAGCTGTTGGACTTGTATCGTATCAGAGCCCATCTTGATTGAAAGGGAACGATGCATACCCCTAATATTGAGTCCTTGGTCTTCCCGTCTGTCTGTAGGTGGCACTGTGTGTTGCTCTAGTCTAGGTTGAGGGGTTCTGTAACAGAGTACTCAACACTGAATTACACGCACATTATTCACTTAGCCGTGTGTGTGTGTGTGTTTGGTTTCAACTGGGAATACTAAATGGGTATACAGCTGCTCAGCTTCTAATGAATTGACGAACTCAGCCACACACAGACACATAGTGATCTCTCTCTATCTATTTATCTATCTATATCTATATATTCCCAGATTACTCCCTGGCACTGGGTCTATCTCATTACAGTTCAAGGGGCTTTATTGGCTTGGGAAACATATGTTAACATTGCCAAAGCAAGTGAAGTAGATAATAAACAAATGTGAAATAAACAATAAAAATGAACAGTAAACATCACACTCACAGAAGTTCCAAAATAATAAAGACATTACAAATGCCATATTATGTATTTATACAGTGTTGTAATGATGTACAAATGGTTAAAGTTCAAAAGGGAAAATAAATAAACATAAATATGGGTTGTATTTACAATGGTGTTTGTTCTTCACTGGTTGCCCTTTTCTTGTGGCAACAGGTCACAGATATTGCTGCTGTGACGGCACACTGTGGTATTTCACCCAGTAGATATAGGAGTCTATCAAGCTTGGATTTGTTTTCAAATTCTTTGTGGATCTGTGTAATCTGAGGGAAATATGTGTCTCTAATATGGTCATATATTTGGCAGGAGGTTAGGAAGTGCAGCTCAGTTTCCACCTCATTTTGTGGGAAATGTGCACATAGCCTGTCTTCTCTTGAGAGCCATGTCTGCCTACGGAAGCTTTTCTCAATAGCAAGGCTATGCTCACTGAGTCTCTACATAGTCAAGGCTTTCCTTAAGTTTGGGTCAGTCACAGTGGTCAGGTATTCTGCCGCTGTGTACTCTCAGTTTAGGGCCAAATTGCATTCTAGTTTACTCAGTTTTTTTGTTAATTGTTTCCAATGTGTCAAGTAATTATCTTTTTGTTTTCTCATTAATTGGTTGGGTCTAATTGTGTTGCTGTCCTGGGGCTCTGTGGGGTGTGTTTGTGAACAGTGCCACAGGACCAGCTTGCTTAGGGGGCACTTCTCCAGGTTAATGTCTCTGTAGGTGATGGTTTTGTTATGGGAGGTGTGGGAATCGCTTCCTTTTAGGTGGTTGTAGAATTTAGCACCTATTTTCTGGATTTTGATCATTCCCGGGTATCGTCCTAATTCTGCTCTGCATTATTTGGTGTTCTACGTTGTACACGGGGGATATTTATTGCAGAATTCTGCATGCAGTCTCATTTTGGTGTTTGTCCTATTTTGTGAATTCTTGGTTGGTGAGTGGACCCCAGACCTCACAACCATAAAGGGCAATGGGTTCTATAACTGATTCAAGTATTTTTAGCCAGATCCTAATTGATATGTCAAATGTTATGTTCCTTTTGATGGCATAGAAGGCCTTTCCTGCCTTGCCTTGTCTCTCAGATTGTTCACAGCTTTGTGGAAGTCACCTGTGGCGCTGCTGTTTAGGCTGAGGTATGTATAGTTACCTGTGGCGCTGAGGTATGTATAGTTACCTGTGGCGCTGCTGTTCAGGCTGAGGTATGTATTAGTTACCTGTGGCGCTGCTGTTTAGGCTGAGGTATGTATTAGTTACCTGTGGCGCTGAGGTATGTATAGTTACATGTGGTGCTGCTGTTTAGGCTGAGGTATGTATAGTTACCTGTGGTGCTGCTGTTTAGGCTGAGGTATGTATAGTTACCTGTGGCGCTGCTGTTTAGGCTGAGGTATGTATAGTTACCTGTGGCGCTGCTGTTTAGGCTGAGGTATGTATAGTTACATGTGGTGCTGCTGTTTAGGCTGAGGTATGTATAGTTACCTGTGGCGCTGCTGTTTAGGCTGAGGTATGTATAGTTACCTGTGGCGCTGCTGTTTAGGCTGAGGTATGTATAGTTACATGTGGTGCTGCTGTTTAGGCTGAGGTATGTATAGTTACCTGTGGCGCTGCTGTTTAGGCTGAGGTATGTATAGTTACCTGTGGCGCTGCTGTTTAGGCTGAGGTATGTATAGTTACATGTGGTGCTGCTGTTTAGGCTGAGGTATGTATAGTTACCTGTGGCGCTGCTGTTTAGGCTGAGGTATGTATAGTTACCTGTGGCGCTGCTGTTTAGGCTGAGGTATGTATAGTTACCTGTGGCGCTGCTGTTTAGGCTGAGGTATGTATAGTTACCTGTGGCGCTGCTGTTTAGGCTGAGGTATGTATAGTTACCTGTGGCGCTGAGGTATGTATAGTTACCTGTGGCGCTGCTGTTCAGGCTGAGGTATGTATAGTTACCTGTGGCGCTGAGGTATGTATAGTCACCTGTGGCGCTGCTGTTTAGGCTGAGGTATGTATAGTTACCTGTGGCGCTGCTGTTTAGGCTGAGGTATGTATAGTTACCTGTGGCGCTGCTGTTTAGGCTGAGGTATGTATAGTTACCTGTGGCGCTGCTGTTTAGGCTGAGGTATGTATAGTTACCTGTGGCGCTGAGGTATGTATAGTTACCTGTGGCGCTGCTGTTTAGGCTGAGGTATGTATAGTTACCTGTGGCGCTGCTGTTTAGGCTGAGGTATGTATAGTTACCTGTGGTGCTGCTGTTTAGGCTGAGGTATGTATAGTTACCTGTGGCGCTGAGGTATGTATAGTTACCTGTGGCGCTGCTGTTTAGGCTGAGGTATGTATAGTTACCTGTGGCGCTGAGGTATGTATAGTTACCTGTGGCGCTGCTGTTTAGGCTGAGGTATGTATAGTTACCTGTGGCGCTGCTGTTTAGGCTGAGGTATGTATAGTTACCTGTGGCGCTGCTGTTTAGGCTGAGGTATGTATAGTTACCTGTGGCGCTGCTGTTTAGGCTGAGGTATGTATAGTTACCTGTGGCGCTGAGGTATGTATAGTTACCTGTGGCGTTGCTGTTTAGGCTGAGGTATGTATAGTTACCTGTGGCGCTGCTGTTCAGGCTGAGGTATGTATAGTTACCTGTGGCGCTGCTGTTTAGGCTGAGGTATGTATAGTTACCTGTGGCGCTGCTGTTTAGGCTGAGGTATGTATAGTTACCTGTGGCGCTGCTGTTTAGGCTGAGGTATGTATTAGTTACCTGTGGCGCTGAGGTATGTATAGTTACATGTGGCGCTGCTGTTCAGGCTGAGGTATGTATAGTTACCTGTGGCGCTGCTGTTTAGGCTGAGGTATGTATAGTTACCTGTGGCGCTGCTGTTTAGGCTGAGGTATGTATAGTTACCTGTGGCGCTGCTGTTTAGGCTGAGGTATGTATAGTTACCTGTGGCGCTGAGGTATGTATAGTTACCTGTGGCGCTGCTGTTCAGGCTGAGGTATGTATAGTTACCTGTGGCGCTGCTGTTTAGGCTGAGGTATGTATAGTTACCTGTGGCGCTGCTGTTTAGGCTGAGGTATGTATAGTCACCTGTGGCGCTGCTGTTTAGGCTGAGGTATGTATAGTTACCTGTGGCGCTGCTGTTTAGGCTGAGGTATGTATAGTTACCTGTGGCGCTGCTGTTTAGGCTGAGGTATGTATAGTTACCTGTGGCGCTGAGGTATGTATAGTTACATGTGGCGCTGCTGTTCAGGCTGAGGTATGTATAGTTACCTGTGGCGCTGCTGTTTAGGCTGAGGTATGTATAGTTACCTGTGGCGCTGCTGTTTAGGCTGAGGTATGTATTAGTTACCTGTGGCGCTGCTGTTTAGGCTGAGGTATGTATAGATACCTGTGGCGCTGCTGTTTAGGCTGAGGTATGTATAGTTACCTGTGGTGCTGAGGTATGTATAGTTACCTGTGGTGCTGCTGTTTAGGCTGAGGTATGTATAGTTACCTGTGGCGCTGCTGTTTAGGCTGAGGTATGTATAGATACCTGTGGCGCTGCTGTTTAGGCTGAGGTATGTATAGTTACCTGTGGTGCTGAGGTATGTATAGTTACCTGTGGTGCTGCTGTTTAGGCTGAGGTATGTATAGTTACCTGTGGCGCTGCTGTTCAGGCTGAGGTATGTATAGTTACCTGTGGTGCTGAGGTATGTATAGTTACCTGTGGTGCTGAGGTATGTATAGTTACCTGTGGCGCTGCTGTTTAGGCTGAGGTATGTATAGTTACCTGTGGCGCTGCTGTTCAGGCTGAGGTATGTATAGTTACCTGTGGTGCTGAGGTATGTATAGTTACCTGTGGCGCTGCTGTTTAGGCTGAGGTATGTATAGTTACCTGTGGCGCTGCTGTTCAGGCTGAGGTATGTATAGTTACCTGTGGCGCTGCTGTTTAGGCTGAGGTATGTATAGTTACCTGTGGCGCTGCTGTTTAGGCTGAGGTATGTATAGTTACCTGTGGCGCTGCTGTTTAGGCTGAGGTATGTATAGTTACCTGTGGCGCTGCTGTTTAGGCTGAGGTATGTATAGTTACCTGTGGCGCTGCTGTTTAGGCTGAGGTATGTATAGTTACCTGTGGCGCTGAGGTATGTATAGTTACCTGTGGCGCTGCTGTTCAGGCTGAGGTATGTATAGTTACCTGTGGCGCTGAGGTATGTATAGTCACCTGTGGCGCTGCTGTTTAGGCTGAGGTATGTATAGTTACCTGTGGCGCTGCTGTTTAGCCTGAGGTATGTATAGTTACCTGTGGCGCTGCTGTTTAGGCTGAGGTATGTATAGTTACCTGTGGCGCTGCTGTTTAGGCTGAGGTATGTATAGTTACCTGTGGCGCTGAGGTATGTATAGTTACCTGTGGCGCTGCTGTTCAGGCTGAGGTATGTATAGTTACCTGTGGCGCTGCTGTTTAGGCTGAGGTATGTATAGTTACCTGTGGCGCTGCTGTTTAGGCTGAGGTATGTATAGTTACCTGTGGCGCTGCTGTTTAGGCTGAGGTATGTATAGTTACCTGTGGCGCTGCTGTTTAGGCTGAGGTATGTATAGTTACCTGTGGTGCTGCTGTTCAGGCTGAGGTATGTATAGTTACCTGTGGCGCTGCTGTTTAGGCTGAGGTATGTATAGTTACCTGTGGCGCTGCTGTTTAGGCTGAGGTATGTATAGTTACCTGTGGCGCTGCTGTTTAGGCTGAGGTATGTATAGTTACCTGTGGCGCTGCTGTTTAGGCTGAGGTATGTATAGTTACCTGTGGTGCTGCTGTTCAGGCTGAGGTATGTATAGTTACCTGTGGCGCTGCTGTTTAGGCTGAGGTATGTATAGTTACCTGTGGCGCTGCTGTTTAGGCTGAGGTATGTATAGTTACCTGTGGCGCTGCTGTTTAGGCTGAGGTATGTATAGTTACCTGTGGCGCTGCTGTTTAGGCTGAGGTATGTATAGTTACCTGTGGTGCTGCTGTTCAGGCTGAGGTATGTATAGTTACCTGTGGCGCTGCTGTTTAGGCTGAGGTATGTATAGTTACCTGTGGCGCTGCTGTTTAGGCTGAGGTATGTATAGTTACCTGTGGCGCTGAGGTATGTATAGTTACCTGTGGTGCTGCTGTTCAGGCTGAGGTATGTATAGTCACCTGTGGCGCTGCTGTTTAGGCTGAGGTATGTATAGTTACATGTGGTGCTGCTGTTTAGGCTGAGGTATGTATAGTTACCTGTGGCGCTGCTGTTCAGGCTGAGGTATGTATAGTTACCTGTGGCGCTGCTGTTTAGGCTGAGGTATGTATAGTTACCTGTGGCGCTGAGGTATGTATAGTTACCTGTGGCGCTGCTGTTTAGGCTGAGGTATGTATAGTTACCTGTGGCGCTGCTGTTTAGGCTGAGGTATGTATAGTTACCTGTGGCGCTGCTGTTTAGGCTGAGGTATGTATAGTTACCTGTGGCGCTGCTGTTTAGGCTGAGGTATGTATAGTCACCTGTGGCGCTGCTGTTTAGGCTGAGGTATGTATAGTTACCTGTGGCGCTGCTGTTCAGGCTGAGGTATGTATAGTTACCTGTGGCGCTGCTGTTTAGGCTGAGGTATGTATAGTTACCTGTGGCGCTGCTGTTTAGGCTGAGGTATGTATAGTTACCTGTGGCGCTGAGGTATGTATAGTTACCTGTGGCGCTGCTGTTTAGGCTGAGGTGTGTATAGTTACCTGTGGCGCTGCTGTTTAGGCTGAGGTATGTATAGTTACCTGTGGCGCTGCTGTTCAGGCTGAGGTATGTATAGTTACCTGTGGCGCTGCTGTTTAGGCTGAGGTATGTATAGTTACCTGTGGCGCTGAGGTATGTATAGTTACCTGTGGTGCTGCTGTTTAGGCTGAGGTATGTATAGTTACCTGTGGCGCTGAGGTATGTATAGTTACCTGTGGCGCTGCTGTTTAGGCTGAGGTATGTATAGTTACCTGTGGCGCTGCTGTTTAGGCTGAGGTATGTATAGTTACCTGTGGCGCTGCTGTTTAGGCTGAGGTATGTATAGTTACCTGTGGCGCTGCTGTTTAGGCTGAGGTATGTATAGTTACCTGTGGCGCTGAGGTATGTATAGTTACCTGTGGCGCTGCTGTTCAGGCTGAGGTATGTATAGTTACCTGTGGCGCTGCTGTTTAGGCTGAGGTATGTATAGTTACCTGTGGCACTGCTGTTTAGGCTGAGGTATGTATAGTTACCTGTGGCGCTGCTGTTTAGGCTGAGGTATGTATAGTTACCTGTGGCGCTGCTGTTTAGGCTGAGGTATGTATAGTTACCTGTGGCGCTGAGGTATGTATAGTTACCTGTGGCGCTGCTGTTCAGGCTGAGGTATGTATAGTTACCTGTGGCGCTGCTGTTTAGGCTGAGGTATGTATAGTTACCTGTGGTGCTGCTGTTTAGGCTGAGGTATGTATAGTTACCTGTGGCGCTGCTGTTTAGGCTGAGGTATGTATAGTTACCTGTGGCGCTGCTGTTTAGGCTGAGGTATGTATAGTTACCTGTGGTGCTGCTGTTTAGGCTGAGGTATGTATAGTTACCTGTGGCGCTGCTGTTTAGGCTGAGGTATGTATAGTTACCTGTGGCGCTGCTGTTTAGGCTGAGGTATGTATAGTTACATGTGGTGCTGCTGTTTAGGCTGAGGTATGTATAGTTACCTGTGGCGCTGCTGTTTAGGCTGAGGTATGTATAGTTACCTGTGGCGCTGCTGTTCAGGCTGAGGTATGTATAGTTACCTGTGGCGCTGCTGTTTAGGCTGTGGTATGTATAGTTACCTGTGGCGCTGAGGTATGTATAGTTACCTGTGGCGCTGCTGTTTAGGCTGAGGTATGTATAGTTACCTGTGGCGCTGCTGTTCAGGCTGAGGTATGTATAGTTACCTGTGGCGCTGCTGTTTAGGCTGAGGTATGTATAGTTACCTGTGGCGCTGAGGTATGTATAGTTACCTGTGGCGCTGCTGTTTAGGCTGAGGTATGTATAGTTACCTGTGGCGCTGCTGTTCAGGCTGAGGTATGTATAGTTACCTGTGGTGCTGCTGTTTAGGCTGAGGTATGTATAGTTACCTGTGGCGCTGCTGTTTAGGCTGAGGTATGTATAGTTACCTGTGGCGCTGCTGTTTAGGCTGAGGTATGTATAGTTACCTGTGGTGCTGCTGTTCAGGCTGAGGTATGTATAGTTACCTGTGGCGCTGCTGTTTAGGCTGAGGTATGTATAGTTACCTGTGGTGCTGCTGTTCAGGCTGAGGTATGTATAGTTACCTGTGGCGCTGCTGTTTAGGCTGAGGTATGTATAGTTACATGTGGTGCTGCTGTTTAGGCTGAGGTATGTATAGTTACCTGTGGCGCTGCTGTTCAGGCTGAGGTATGTATAGTTACCTGTGGCGCTGCTGTTTAGGCTGAGGTATGTATAGTTACCTGTGGCGCTGAGGTATGTATAGTTACCTGTGGCGCTGCTGTTTAGGCTGAGGTATGTATAGTTACCTGTGGCGCTGCTGTTTAGGCTGAGGTATGTATAGTTACCTGTGGCGCTGCTGTTTAGGCTGAGGTACGTATAGTTACCTGTGGCGCTGCTGTTTAGGCTGAGGTATGTATAGTTACCTGTGGCGCTGCTGTTTAGGCTGAGGTATGTATAGTTACCTGTGGCGCTGCTGTTTAGGCTGAGGTATGTATAGTTACCTGTGGTGCTGAGGTATGTATAGTTACCTGTGGCGCTGCTGTTTAGGCTGAGGTATGTATAGTTACCTGTGGCGCTGCTGTTTAGGCTGAGGTATGTATAGTTACCTGTGGCGCTGCTGTTTAGGCTGAGGTATGTATAGTTACCTGTGGTGCTGCTGTTTAGGCTGAGGTATGTATAGTTACCTGTGGCGCTGCTGTTTAGGCTGAGGTATGTATAGTTACCTGTGGCGCTGCTGTTTAGGCTGAGGTATGTATAGTTACCTGTGGCGCTGCTGTTTAGGCTGAGGTATGTATAGTTACCTGTGGCGCTGCTGTTCAGGCTGAGGTATGTATAGTTACCTGTGGCGCTGCTGTTTAGGCTGAGGTATGTATAGTTACCTGTGGCGCTGAGGTATGTATAGTTACCTGTGGCGCTGCTGTTTAGGCTGAGGTATGTATAGTTACCTGTGGCGCTGAGGTATGTATAGTTACCTGTGGCGCTGCTGTTTAGGCTGAGGTATGTATAGTTACCTGTGGCGCTGCTGTTTAGGCTGAGGTATGTATAGTTACCTGTGGTGCTGAGGTATGTATAGTTACCTGTGGTGCTGCTGTTTAGGCTGAGGTATGTATAGTTACCTGTGGCGCTGCTGTTTAGGCTGAGGTATGTATAGTTACCTGTGGCGCTGCTGTCTAGATGGAATTTGTATTTGTGGTCCTGGCGAGTGGACCTTTTTGGGAACACCATTATTTTGCTCTTACTGAGATTTACTGTCATTGCCCAGGTCTGGCAGAATCTGTGCAGAAGATCTCTCCTCTACTTTTCTCTTCTACCCTCTCCTCTCTCTCCTCTACCTTCTCTCCAACTCACTGAGAAGGAGGAATATAAAGACCTCTTGACATTCACTTGCCCTCTCTGTACCACTAACGTTTACAGCAATGTCTTTCAGGGAGGGCTATGTACGCACACACACATGAACATGCACACACACACACATGAACATGCACGCACACACACATGAACATGTACACACACAAACATTTGGTCATTCCCATGAAGCATACTCCCCCAGTCTTATTTTTAGATAGAGGACTGTCTCATACACATTGGCATAGTTTACACTCCTGCTTTTTAAAAGGCTTTCCTAACCATCCCTAACACTCCCCTACTACAACCATCCCTAACCCTCCCCTACTACAACCATCCCTAACCCTCCCCTACTACAACCATCCCTAACCCTCCCCTAATACAACCATCCCTAACCCTCCCCTACTACAACCATCCCTAACCCTCCCCTACTACAACCATCCCTAACCCTCCCCTACTACAACCATCCCTAACCCTCCCCTACTACAACCATTCCTAACCCTCCCCTACTACAACCATCCCTAACCCTCCCCTACTACAACCATCCCTAACCCTCCCCTACTACAACCATCCCTAACCCTCCCCTACTACAACCATCCCTAACCCTCCCCTACTACAACCATCCATAACCCTCCCCTAATACAACCATCCCTAACCCTCCCCTACTACAACCATCCCTAACCCTCCCCTACTACAACCATCCCTAACCCTCCCCTACTACAACCATCCCTAACCCTCCCCCTACTACAACCATCCATAACCCTCCCCTAATACAACCATCCCTAACCCTCCCCTAATACAACCATCCCTAACCCTCCCCTACTACAACCATTCCTAACCCTCCCCTACTACAACCATTCCTAACCCTCCCCTACTACAACCATCCCTAACCCTCCCCTACTACAACCATTCCTAACCCTCCCCTACTACAACCATTCCTAACCCTCCCCTACTACAACCATCCCTAACCCTCCCCTACTACAACCATCCCTAACCCTCCCCTACTACAACCATCCCTAACCCTCCCCTACTACAACCATTCATAACCCTCCCCTCCTACAACCCTTCCTAACCCCCCACCCACCCTCCCCTTCCTAACCACCCCCCTCCCCTCCTACAACCCTTTCTAACCCCCCTCCCCTCCTACAGCCCTTCCTAACCCCCCTCCCCTCCTACAACCCTTCCTAACCCCCCCCCCCTCCTACAACCCTTCCTAACCCCCCACCCTCCCCTCCTACAACCCTTCCTAACCCCCCACCCTCCCCTCCTACAACCCTTCCTAACCCCCCCCTCCCTCCTACAACCCTTCCTAACCCCCCCACCCTCCCCTCCTACAACCCTTCCTAACCCCCCCCCACCCTCCCCTCCTACAACCCTTCCTAACCCCCCCACCCTCCCCTCCTACAACCCTTCCTAACCCCCCACCCTCCCCTCCTACAACCCTTCATAACCCCCCAACCCTCTCCTCCTACAACCCTTCCTAACCCCCCACCCTCCCCTCCTACAACCCTTCCTAACCCCCCACCCTCCCCTCCTACAACCCTTCCTAACCCCCCCACCCTCCCCTCCTACAACCCTTCCTAACCCCCCCCTCCCCTCCTACAACCCTTCCTAACCCCCCCCCACCCTCCCCTCCTACAACCCTTCCTAACCCCCCCACCCTCTCCTCCTACAACCCTTCCTAACCCCCCACCCTCCCCTCCTACAACCCTTCCTAATCCCCCCACCCTCCCCTCCTACAACCCTTCCTAACCCCCCACCCTCCCCTCCTACAACCCTTCCTAACCCCCCCCCACCCTCCCCTCCTACAACCCTTCATAACCCCCCCCCCAACCCTCTCCCCTCCTACAACCCTTCCTAACCCCCCCACCCTCCCCTCCTACAACCCTTCCTAACCCCCCACCCCCCCTCCTACAACCCTTCCTAACCCCCCACCCTCCCCTCCTACAACCCTTCCTAACCCCACCCTCCCCTCCTACAACCCTTCCTAACCCCCCACCCTCCCCTCCTACAACCCTTCCTAACCCCCCCACCCTCTCCTCCTACAACCCTTCCTAACCCCCCCACCCTCCCCTCCTACAACCCTTCCTAACCCCCCCACCCTCCCCTCCTACAACCCTTCCCCCCCCACCCTCCCTCCTACAACCCTTCCTAACCCCCCACCCTCCCCTCCTACAACCCTTCATAACCCCCAACCCTCTCCTCCTACAACCCTTCCTAACCCCCCACCCTCCCCACCCTCCCCTCCTACAACCCTTCCTAACCCCCCACCCCTCCCCTCCTACAACCCTTCCTAACCCCCCCACCCTCCCCCTCCTACAACCCTTCCTAACCCCCCTCCCCTCCTACAACCCTTCCTAACCCCCTCCCCTCCTACAACCCTTCCTAACCCCCCACCCTCCCCCTCCTACAACCCTTCCTAACCCCCCCACCCCCCCTCCTACAACCCTTCCTAACCCCCCCACCCTCCCCTCCTACAACCCTTCCTAACCCCCCAACCCTCTCCTCCTACAACCCTTCCTAACCCCCCCCCCACCCTCCGCTCCTACAACCCTTCCTAACCCCGTGGTGACTGGAGAAGGTGTTATTATCGTTCTGTAATGAATTAGACAGACACCGCTTTCTGTTGTCGTGGAGAAAGTCATAAATCTGAGGTGAGACTCTCCCCTTCCATGGGTCTGAACACACACACATACACACTACACACACACACACACACACATACACACTACACACACACACACACACACACTCACACTATGCACACACACACACACCATGGTTTCCGTTAGCCGGTAATTGCCGGCTTTTGACCAATAAATGTTTTTATTTAAAAGCTGATAAATAGGCCAAATTGACCAGGAGAGAAAAGGCAGGTTATCAGCGCGTCATCCTCCACCACTTTACAACGGGAGCTGGAGGCAGTGAGCGTTTTAAAATCATACTTCATTGTTTCATTTTTACTTCATATTATGAGGTATGTCTTACCTTGCTTGAAAATCCAACCATAAAAACGTGGATGCAATTATTTTCTAAACACTTCTTAGCTGTGTGAGTTTCAAGTTCGGGGAAACATGCAATTTATCCGACCATTTTTACCAATCTGTGTGGCAGTCATGATTTTCAAATGCCCATTTTCGTCGAACAATTTTAATTTTAATAATAAAGTTTCTCAATCTTTGTCACATGGTTAATCGTAAAACATCTTAATTAAAATGTATAAATTAATTAAAATGTATAAAATGTAACCAAATTGAGACCACCACCCTCTGCCATATGGACACACCCCCAGCCACCCAGTCAGAGACTGTTCTCTCTACTACCGCATAGCAAGCGGTACCAGAGTGCCAAGTCTTGGACAAAAAGGCTTCTCAACAGTTTTTACCCCCAAGCCATAAGACTCCTGAATAGGTAATCAAATGGCAACCCAGACTATTTGCATATTGTGCCCCCCCCCAACCCCTCTTTTTACACTGCTGCTACTCTCTGTTTATCATATATGCATAGTCACTTTAACTATACATTCATATTAGAGGTCGACCGATTTATGATTTTTCAACACCGATACCGATTATTGGAGGACCAAAAAAGCCAATACCAATTAATTAAAGGCCGATTTATTTAAAAAATTGAACAAATGTATTTGTAATAATGACAATTACAACAATACTGAATTAACACTAATTTTAACTTAATATAAAACATCAATAAAATCAATTTAGCCTCAAGTAAATAATGAAACATGTTCAATTTGGTTTAAATAATGCAAAAACAAAGTGTTGGAGAAGAATGTAAAAGAGCAATATGTAAGAAAGCTAACGTTTCAGTTCCTTGCTCAGAACATGAGAACATATGAAAGCTGGTGGTTCCTTTTAACATGAGTCTTCAATATTCCCAGGTAAGAAGTTTTAGATTGTAGTTATTATAGGACTATTTCCCTCTATACCATTTGTATTTCATTAACCTTTGACTATTGGATGTTCTTATAGGCACTTTAATATTGCCAGTGTAACAGTATAGCTTCCGTCCCTCTCCTCGCTCCTCCCTGGGCTCGAACCAGCAACACCACGACAACAGCCACCACATGGAAGCAGCGTTACCCATGCAGAGCAAGGGGAAAAACCTCCCCAAGGCTCAGAGCAAGTGACGTTTGAAACGCTATTAGCGCCCGCTAACTAGCCAGCCATTTCACTTCAACAGCCCTACTGTACCACTGTTAACGGTAGGTGCACTTGATTCAGCAGGCCTACTGTACCACTGTTGACTGTAGGTGCACTTGATTCAACAGCCCTACTGTACCACTGTTGACTGTAGGTGCACTTGATTCAGCAGGCCTACTGTACCACTGTTGACTGTAGGTGCACTTGATGCAACAGCCCTACTGTACCACTGTTGCCTGTATGTGCACTTGATTCAACAGCCCTACTGTACCACTGTTGACTGTAGGTGCACTTGATTCAACAGCCCTACTGTACCACTGTTAACGGTAGGTGCACTTGATTCAACAGCCCTACTGTACCACTGTTGACGGTAGGTGCACTTGATTCAGCAGGCCTACTGTACAACTGTTGACTGTAGGTGCACTTGATTCAACAGCCCTACTGTACCACTGTTGACTGTAGGTGCACTTGATTCAACAGCCCTACTGTACCACTGTTGACTGTAGGTGCACTTGATTCAACAGCCCTACTGTACCACTGTTAACGGTAGGTGCACTTGATTCAGCAGGCCTACTGTACCACTGTTGACTGTAGGTGCACTTGATTCAACAGCCCTACTGTACCACTGTTGACTGTAGGTGCACTTGATTCAACAGCCCTACTGTACCACTGTTGACTGTAGGTGTACTTAGCCCCAGGAAGGCAAAGTGTTCCCATTTTGAACAATTTCATGTCGGAAGTTAGATTTCTGCCTACCTGGCAGGCCCAGAGAGAAAGTCAAGTGCAGCTATAAGCTGGCCAATCAGATAGCTCAGATCACCGTGTCTGCACAATTTCCTCCTATTAAAACAAGCCTTGAACGCAGAGCAAAGATACTGTGAGATTTGTAAACTTTTAAAACCATGACTAAAGAGAGACTCAACAGAATACACCACTGTGTTCTGTTTTAATGAGTCAACACTTTGTTCAACGCCTTTATAAACCAAGTGCTCTGATAAGCTCTCAGATTACTGCACCTGTACATAGCCCATCTATAATTTAGCCCAAACAACGACCTCTTTCCCTACTGTATTTATTTATTTTGCTCCTTTTCACCCCATTATTTCTATCTCTACTATGCACATTCTTCCACTGCAAATCTACCATTCCAGTGTTTTACTTGCTATATTGTATTTACTTCTCCACCATGGCCTTTTTTTGCCTTTACCTCCTTATCTCACCTCACTTGCTCACATCGTATATAGACTTGTTTATACTGTATTATTGACTGTATGTTTGTTTTACTCCATGTGTAACTCTGTGTCGTTGTGTGTCGAACTGCTTTGCTTTATCTTGGCCAGGTTGCAGTTGTAAATGAGAACTTGTTCTCAACTTGCCTACCTGGTTAAATAAAGGTGAAATAAATAAATAAGCTTACGTTGTTATTATTAGCTGCTTGTATCTTTTTAATATTGAGGAATGTTTCACTTTCTCTGGTCATAGGAGTGACAACATGAATTGGTGCACAAGGCAGAAATAACGTGGTGCCACTTGAGTTTCCATTAGCTGGAAGACCGTGTACCCTGGTCTCTATCGGAGGGGGTGGGGGGACGGTGAGTCAGGTGAGAGACCGTGTCCCCTGGTCTCTATCGGAGGGGGGGTGGGGGGGGGAGGGACGGTGAGTCAGGTGAGAGACCGTGTCCCCTGGTCTCTATCCGAGGGGGGTGGGGGTGAGTCAGGTGAGAGACCGTGTCGCCTGGTCTCTATCGGAGGGGGAGGGGGTAGAGGGGCGGTGAGTCAGGTGAGAGACCGTGTCCCCTGGTCTCTATCGGAGGGGGTGGGGGGTATAGGGACGTTGAGTCAGGTGAGAGACCGTGTCCCCTGGTCTCTATCGGAGGGGGTGGGGGGTAGAGGGACGGTGAGTCAGGTGAGAGACCGTGTCCCCTGGTCTCTATCGGAGGGGATGGGGGTAGAGGGACGGTGAGTCAGGTGAGAGACCGTGTCCCCTGGTCTCTATCGGAGGGGGTGGGGGGTAGAGGGACGGTGAGTCAGGTGAGAGACCGTGTCCCCTGGTCTCTATCGGAGGGGGGTGGGGGGGGGGGGGGGTAGAGGGACGGTGAGTCAGGTGAGAGACCGTGTCCCCTGGTCTCTATCAGAGGGGGTGGGGGGGTAGAGGAACGGTGAGTCAGGTGAGAGACCGTGTCCCCTGGTCTCTATCGGAGGGGGTAGAGGGACGGTGAGTCAGGTGAGAGACCGTGTCCCCTGGTCTCTATCGGAGGGGGGGTAGAGGGACGGTGAGTCAGGTGAGAGACCGTGTCCCCTGGTCTCTATCTGAGGAGGGGGGTGCGGGTGTAGGGCGAGCAGAGGGACGGTGAGTCATGTGAGAGACCGTGTCCCCTGGTCTCTATCGGAGGGGGGGGTGCGGGTGTAGGGCGGCAGAGGGACGGTGAGTCAGGTGAGAGACCGTGTCCCCAGGTCTCTATCGGAGGGGGTGGGGGGTAGAGGGACGGTGAGTCAGGTGAGAGACCGTGTCCCCTGGTCTCTATCGGAGTGGGGTGTAGGGCGAGCAGAGGGACGGTGAGTCAGGTGAGAGACCTTGTCCCCTGGTCTCTATCGAAGGGGGTGTAGGGCGAGCAGAGGGACGGTGAGTCAGTTGAGAGACCGTGTCCCCTGGTCTCTATCGGAGGGGGGGGCGGGGGTGTAGGGCGAGCAGAGGGACGGTGAGTCAGGTGAGAGACCGTGTCCCCTGGTCTCTATCGGGGGGGGGGGTGTAGGGCGAGCAGAGGGACGGTGAGTCAGGTGAGAGACCGTGTCCCCTGGTCTCTATCGGAGGGGGGGCGGGTTGAGGGACGGTGAGTCAGGTGAGAGACCGTGTCCCCTGGTCTCTATCGGAGGGGGGTAGGGCGAGCAGAGGGACGGTGAGTCAGGTGAGAGACCGTGTCCCCTGGTCTCTATCAGAGGGGGGCGGGTGGAGGGACGGTGAGTCAGGTGAGAGACCGTGTCCCCTGGTCTCTATCGGAGGGGGTGCGGGTGTAGGGCGAGCAGAGGGACGGTGAGTCTGGTGAGAGACCGTGTCCCCTGGTCTCTATTGGAAGGGGCGGGTGGAGGGACGGTGAGTCAGGTGAGAGACCGTGTCCCCTGGTCTCTATCGGAGGGCGGGTGGAGGGACGGTGAGTCAGGTGAGAGACCGTGTTCCCTGGTCTCTATCGGAGGGGGTGTGGGTGAAGGGCGAGCAGAGGGACGGTGAGTCAGGTGAGAGACCGTGTCCCCTGGTCTCTATCGGAGGGGGGTGCGGGTGTAGGGCGAGGAGAGGGACGGTGAGTCAGGTGAGAGACCGTGTCCCCTGGTCTCTATCGGAGGGGGGTGGGGGGGGGTAGTGGGACGGTGAGTCAGGTGAGAGACCGTGTCCCCTGGTCTCTATCGGAAGGGGCGGGTGGAGGGACGGTGAGTCAGGTGAGAGACCGTGTCCCCTGGTCTCTATCGGAGGGGATGGGGGGGTAGAGGGACGGTGAGTCAGGTGAGAGACCGTGTCCCCTGGTCTCTATCGGAGGGGGTGGGGGGTAGAGGGACGGTGAGTCAGGTGAGAGACCGTGTCCCCTGGTCTCTATTGGAGGGGGGGGGGGTAGAGGGACGGTGATTCAGGTGAGAGACCGTGTCCCCTGGTCTCTATCAGAGGGGGTGGGGGGGGTAGAGGGACGGTGAGTCAGGTGAGAGACCGTGTCCCCTGGTCTCTATCGGAGGGGGTAGAGGGACGGTGAGTCAGGTGAGAGACCGTGTCCCCTGGTCTCTATCGGAGGGGGGTAGAGGGACGGTGAGCCAGGTGAGAGACCGTGTCCCCTGGTCTCTATCTGAGGGGGTGCGGGTGTAGGGCGAGCAGAGGGACGGTGAGTCAGGTGAGAGACCGTGTCCCCTGGTCTCTATCTGAGGTGGGGGTGCGGGTGTAGGGCGAGCAGAGGGACGGTGAGTCAGGTGAGAGACCGTGTCCCCTGGTCTCTATCGGAGGGGGGGGCGGGTGGAGGGACGGTTAGTCAGGTGAGAGACCGTGTCCCCAGGTCTCTATCGGAGGGGGTGGGGGGTAGAGGGACGGTGAGTCAGGTGAGAGACCGTGTCCCTTGGTCTCTATCGGAGGGGGGGTGGAGGGCGAGCAGAGGGACGGTGAGTCAGGTGAGAGACCGTGTCCCCTGGTCTCTATCGGAGGGGGGTGTAGGGCGAGCAGAGGGACGGTGAGTCAGGTGAGAGACCTTGTCCCCTGGTCTCTATCGAAGGGGGTGTAGGGCGAGCAGAGGGACGGTGAGTCAGGTGAGAGACCGTGTCCCCTGGTCTCTATCGGAGAAGGGTGGGGGGGTGTAGGGCGAGCAGAGTGACGGTGAGTCAGGTGAGAGACTGTGTTCCCTGGTCTCTATCGGAGGGGGGTTGGGGGGTGTAGGGCGAGCAGAGGGACGGTGAGTCAGGTGAGAGACCGTGTCCCCTGGTCTCTATCGGAGGGGGTAGGGCGAGCAGAGGGACGGTGAGTCAGGTGAGAGACCGTGTCCCCTGGTCTCTATCGGAGGGGGTGCGGGTGTAGGGCGAGCAGAGGGACGGTGAGTCTGGTGAGAGACAGTGTCCCCTGGTCTCTATCGGAGGGGGGGTGCGGGTGTAGGGCGAGCAGAGGGACGGTGAGTCAGGTGAGAGACCGTGTCCCCTGGTCTCTATCGGAGGGGGGGGGGGTAGTGGGACGGTGAGTCAGGTGAGAGACCGTGTCCCCTGGTCTCTATCAGAAGGGGGGCGGGTGGAGGGAAGGTGAGTCAGGTGAGAGACCGTGTCCCCTGGTCTCTATCGGAGGGGGGGGGCGGGTGGAGGGACGGTGAGTCAGGTGAGAGACCGTGTTCCCTGGTCTCTATCGGAGGGGGGTGTGGGTGTAGGGCGAGCAGAGGGACGGTGAGTCAGGTGAGAGACCGTGTCCCCTGGTCTCTATCGGAGGGGGTGCGGGTGTAGGGCGAGGAGAGGGACGGTGAGTCAGGTGAGAGACCGTGTCCCCTGGTCTCTATCGGAGGGTGGGGGGGTAGTGGGACGGTGAGTCAGGTGAGAGACCGTGTCCCCTGGTCTCTATCGGAAGGGGGCGGGTGGAGGGACGGTGAGTCAGGTGAGAGACCGTGTCCCCTGGTCTCTATCGGAGGGGGGCGGGTGGAGGGACGGTGAGTCAGGTGAGAGACCGTGTCCCCTGGTCTCTATCGGAGGGGGTGCGGGTGTAGGGCGAGCAGAGGGACGGTGAATCAGGTGAGAGACCGTGTCCCCTGGTCTCTATCGGAGGGGGGTGGGGGGTAGTGGGACGGTGAGTCAGGTGAGAGACCGTGTCCCCTGGTCTCTATCGGAGGGGGGGTGGAGGGACGGAGAGTCAGATGAGAGACCGTGTCCTCTGGCCTATATCGGAGGGGGGGGGTGGAGGGACGGTGAGTCAGGTGAGAGACCGTGTCCCCTGGTTTATATCGGAGGGGGGGTGGAGGGACGGTGAGTCAGGTGAGAGACCGTGTCCCCTGGTCTATATCGGAGGGGGTGAGTCAGGTGAGAGGCCGTGTCCCTGGTCTCTATCGGAGGGGGGTGGGGGGACGGTGAGTCAGGTGTGAGACCGTGTCCCCTGGTCTCTATCGGGAGGGGGTGGAGGGACGGTCAGTCAGGTGAGAGACCGTGTCCCCTGGTCTCTATCGGAGGGAGAGCAGAGGGACAGTGAGTCAGGTGAGAGGCAGTGTCCCCTAGTCTCTATCGGAGGGGGTAGAGGGACGGTGATTCAGGTGAGAGACCGTGTCCCTGGTCTTTATCGGAGGGGGGTGGGGGGGTAGAGGGGGGGTGAGTCAGGTGAGAGACCGTGTCCTCTGGTCTCTATCGGAGGGGGTGTAGAGGGACGGTGAGTCAGGTGAGAGGCCGTGTCCCCTGGTCTCTATCGGAGGGGGTGGATGGACGGTGAGTCAGGTGAGAGACCGTGTCCCCTGGTCTCTATCGGAGGGGGTGGAGGGACGGTGAGTCAGGTGAGAGACCGTGTCCCCTGGTCTCTATCGGAGGGGGTGGAGGGACGGTGAGTCAGGTGAGAGGCCGTGTCCCCTGGTCTCTATCGGAGGGGGTGGAGAGGGGGTGAGTCAGGTGAGAGACAGTGTCCCCTGGTCTCTATCGGAGGGGGTGGAGGGACGGTGAGTCAGGTGAGAGGCAGTGTCCCCTTGTCTCTATCGGAGGGGGTGGAGGGACGGTGAGTCAGGTGAGAGACCATGTCCCCTGTTCTCTATTGGAGGGGGGGTGGAGGGACGGTGAGTCAGGTGAGAGACCGTGTCCCCTGGTCTCTATCGGAGGGGGGTAGAGGGACGGTGAGTCAGGTGAGAGACCGTGTCCCTGGTCCCTATCGGAGTAGGGGTGGAGGGACAGTGAGTCAGGTGAGAGACCGTGTTCCCTGGTCTATTTCGGAGGGGGGCGGGTGGAGGGACGGTGAGTCAGGTGAGAGACCATGTCCCCTGGTCTCTATCGGAGGGGGATGGAGGGACGGTGAGTCAGGTGAGAGACCGTGTTCCTGGTCTCTATCGGAGGGGGTAGAGGGACGGTGAGTCAGGTGAGAGACCGTGTCCCCTGGTCTCTATCGGAGGGGGGATGGAGGGACGGTGAGTCAGGTGAGAGACCGTGTTCCCTGGTCTCTATCGGAGGGGGGTAGAGGGACGGTGAGTCAGGTGAGAGACCGTGTCCCCTGGTCTCTATCGGAGGGAGGGGCGGGTGGAGGGACGGTGAGTCAGGTGAGAGACCGTGTCCCCTGGTCTATTTCGGAGGGGGGGGTGGAGGGGGGTGAGTCAGGTGAGAGACCATGTCCCCTGGTCTCTATTGGAGGGGGGTGGAGGGACGGTGAGTCAGGTGAGAGAACCGTGTCCCCTGGTCTATATCGGAGGGGGACGGTGAGTCAGGTGAGAGACCGTGTCCCCTGGTCTATATCGGAGGGAGGGGCGGGTGGAGGGACGGTGAGTCAGGTGAGAGACCGTGCACCCTGGTCTATTTCGGAGGGGGGCGGGTGGAGGGACGATGAGTCAGGTGAGAGACCGTTTCCCCTGGTCTCTATCGGAGTGAGAGCAGAGGGACGGTGAGTCAGGTGAGAGGCCGTGTGCCCTGGTCTCTATCGGAGGGCGGGTGGAAGGACGGTGAGTCTGGTGAGAGACCGTGTCCCCTGGTCTATGTCGGAGGGGGGTGGCGGTGAGTCAGGTGAGAGGCCGTGTCCCTGGTCTTTATCGGAGGGGGGGTGGAGGGACGGTGAGTCAGGTGAGAGACCGTGTCCCCTGGTCTCTATCGGAGGGGGTGGAGGGACGGTGAGTCAGGTGAGAGACCGTTTCCCGTGGTCTCTATCGGAAGGAGAGCAGAGGGACGGTGAGTCAGGTGAGAGGCCGTGTCCCTGGTCCCTATCGGAGTAGGGGTGGAGGGACAGTGAGTCAGGTGAGAGACCGTGTCCCCTGGTCTCTATCGGATGGGGGGTGTAGAGGGACGGTGAGTCAGGTGAGAGGCCGTGTCCCCTGGTCTCTATCAGAGGGGGTGGAGGGACGGTGAATCAGGTGAGAGACCGTGTCCCCTGGTCTCTATCGGAGGGGGTGGAGGGAGGATGAGTCAGGTGAGAGGCCGTGTCCCCTGGTCTCTAACGGAGGGGGTGGAGGGGGGTGAGTCAGGTGAGAGACAGTGTCCCCTGGTCTCTATCGGAGGGGGGGTGGAGGGACGGTGAGTCAGGTGAGAGACCGTGTCCCCTGGTCTCTATCGGAGGGGGGTGCGGGTGTAGGGCGAGCAGAGGGACGGTGAATCAGGTGAGAGACCGTGTCCCCTGGTCTCTATCGGAGGAGGGTGGGGGTAGTGGGACGGTGAGTCAGGTGAGAGACCGTGTCCCCTGGTCTCTATCGGAGGGGGGGTGGAGGGACGGTGAGTCAGGTGAGAGACCGTGTCCCCTGGTTTATATCGGAGGGGGGGTGGAGGGACGGTGAGTCAGGTGAGAGACCGTGTCCCCTGGTCTATATCGGAGGGGGTGAGTCAGGTGAGAGGCCGTGTCCCTGGTCTCTATCGGAGGGGGTGGGGGACGGTGAGTCAGGTGTGAGACCGTGTCCCCTGGTCTCTATCGGAGGGGGGGTGGAGGGACGGTCAGTCAGGTGAGAGACCGTGTCCCCTGGTCTCTATCGGAGGGAGAGCAGAGGGACAGTGAGTCAGGTGAGAGGCAGTGTCCCCTAGTCTCTATCGGAGGGGGGGTAGAGGGACGGTGATTCAGGTGAGAGACCGTGTCCCCTGGTCTTTATCGGAGGGGGTGGGGGGGGGGTAGAGGGGGGGTGAGTCAGGTGAGAGACCGTGTCCTCTGGTCTCTATCGGAGGGGGTGTAGAGGGACGGTGAGTCAGGTGAGAGGCCGTGTCCCCTGGTCTCTATCGGAGGGGGTGGATGGACGGTGAGTCAGGTGAGAGACCGTGTCCCCTGGTCTCTATCGGAGGGGGTGGAGGGACGGTGAGTCAGGTGAGAGACCGTGTCCCCTGGTCTCTATCGGAGGGGGGGTGGAGGGACGGTGAGTCAGGTGAGAGGCCGTGTCCCCTGGTCTCTATCGGAGGGGGTGGAGAGGGGGTGAGTCAGGTGAGAGACAGTGTCCCCTGGTCTCTATCGGAGGGGGGTGGAGGGACGGTGAGTCAGGTGAGAGGCAGTGTCCCCTTGTCTCTATCGGAGGGGGGGTGGAGGGACGGTGAGTCAGGTGAGAGACCATGTCCCCTGTTCTCTATTGGAGGGGGTGGAGGGACGGTGAGTCAGGTGAGAGACCGTGTCCCCTGGTCTCTATCGGAGGGGGGTAGAGGGACGGTGAGTCAGGTGAGAGGCCGTGTCCCTGGTCCCTATCGGAGTAGGGGTGGAGGGACAGTGAGTCAGGTGAGAGACCGTGTCCCCTGGTCTCTATCGGATGGGGGGGGGGGTGTAGAGGGACGGTGAGTCAGGTGAGAGGCCGTGTCCCCTGGTCTCTATCAGAGGGGGGGTGGAGGGACGGTGAATCAGGTGAGAGACCGTGTCCCCTGGTCTCTATCGGAGGGGGGGTGGAGGGAGGATGAGTCAGGTGAGAGGCCGTGTCCCCTGGTCTCTATCGGAGGGGGGGGTGGAGGGGGGGTGAGTCAGGTGAGAGACAGTGTCCCCTGGTCTCTATCGGAGGGGTGGTGGAGGGACGGTGAGTCAGGTGAGAGACCGTGTCCCCTGGTCTCTATCGGAGGGGGGGTGCGGGTGTAGGGCAGCAGAGGGACGGTGAATCAGGTGAGAGACCGTGTCCCCTGGTCTCTATCGGAGGAGGGTGGGGGGGGTAGTGGGACGGTGAGTCAGGTGAGAGACCGTGTCCCCTGGTCTCTATCGGATGGGGGGGGGTGGAGGGACGGAGAGTCAGATGAGAGACCGTGTCCTCTGGCCTATATCGGAGGGGGGGTGGAGGGACGGTGAGTCAGGTGAGAGACCGTGTCCCCTGGTTTATATCGGAGGGGGGGGTGGAGGGACGGTGAGTCAGGTGAGAGACCGTGTCCCCTGGTCTATATCGGGAGGGGGGTGAGTCAGGTGAGAGGCCGTGTCCCTGGTCTCTATCGGAGGGGGGGGGGGGGACGGTGAGTCAGGTGTGAGACCGTGTCCCCTGGTCTCTATCGGAGGGGGGTGGAGGGACGGTCAGTCAGGTGAGAGACCGTGTCCCCTGGTCTCTATCGGAGGGAGAGCAGAGGGACAGTGAGTCAGGTGAGAGGCAGTGTCCCCTAGTCTCTATCGGAGGGGGTAGAGGGACGGTGATTCAGGTGAGAGACCGTGTCCCCTGGTCTTTATCGGAGGGGGTGGGGGGTAGAGGGGGTGAGTCAGGTGAGAGACCGTGTCCTCTGGTCTCTATCGGAGGGGGGGTGTAGAGGGACGGTGAGTCAGGTGAGAGGCCGTGTCCCCTGGTCTCTATCGGAGGGGGTGGATGGACGGTGAGTCAGGTGAGAGACCGTGTCCCCTGGTCTCTATCGGAGGGGGGGTGGAGGGACGGTGAGTCAGGTGAGAGACCGTGTCCCCTGGTCTCTATCGGAGGGGGTGGAGGGACGGTGAGTCAGGTGAGAGGCCGTGTCCCCTGGTCTCTATCGGAGGGGGGTGGAGAGGGGGTGAGTCAGGTGAGAGACAGTGTCCCCTGGTCTCTATCGGAGGGGGTGGAGGGACGGTGAGTCAGGTGAGAGACCATGTCCCCTGTTCTCTATTGGAGGGGGGGTGGAGGGACGGTGAGTCAGGTGAGAGACCGTGTCCCCTGGTCTCTATCGGAGGGGGGGTAGAGGGACGGTGAGTCAGGTGAGAGACCGTGTCCCTGGTCCCTATCGGAGTAGGGGGTGGAGGGACAGTGAGTCAGGTGAGAGACCGTGTCCCCTGGTCTATTTCGGAGGGGGGGCGGGTGGAGGGACGGTGAGTCAGGTGGGGGACCATGTCCCCTGGTCTCTATCGGAGGGGGATGGAGGGACGGTGAGTCAGGTGAGAGACCGTGTTCCTGGTCTCTATCGGAGGGGGTAGAGGGACGGTGAGTCAGGTGAGAGACCGTGTCCCCTGGTCTCTATCGGAGGGAGGGGCGGGTGGAGGGACGGTGAGTCAGGTGAGAGACCGTGTCCCCTGGTCTATTTCGGAGGGGGGGGTGGAGGGGGGGTGAGTCAGGTGAGAGACCATGTCCCCTGGTCTCTATTGGAGGGGGGTGGAGGGACGGTGAGTCAGGTGAGAGACCGTGTCCCCTGGTCTATATCGGAGGGGGGGGCGGGGGGCGGGTGGAGGGACGGTGAGTCAGGTGAGAGACCGTGTCCCCTGGTCTATATCGGAGGGGGTGGAGGGACGGTGAGTCAGGTGAGAGAACCGTGTCCCCTGGTCTATATCGGAGGGGGGGGACGGTGAGTCAGGTGAGAGACCGTGTCCCCTGGTCTATATCGGAGGGAGGGGCGGGTGGAGGGACGGTGAGTCAGGTGAGAGATCGTGCACCCTGGTCTATTTCGGATGGGGGGGCGGGTGGAGGGACGGTGAGTCAGGTGAGAGACCGTTTCCCCTGGTCTCTATCGGAGTGAGAGCAGAGGGACGGTGAGTCAGGTGAGAGGCCGTGTGCCCTGGTCTCTATCGGAGGGGGGGCGGGTGGAAGGACGGTGAGTCTGGTGAGAGACCGTGTCCCCTGGTCTATGTCGGGGCGGGGGGGGGGTTGGAGGGACGGTGAGTCTGGTGAGAGACCGTGTCCCCTGGTCTATATCGGAGGGGGTGGCGGTGAGTCAGGTGAGAGGCCGTGTCCCTGGTCTTTATCGGAGGGGGGGTGGAGGGACGGTGAGTCAGGTGAGAGACCGTGTCCCCTGGTCTCTATCGGAGGGGGGGGTGGAGGGACGGTGAGTCAGGTGAGAGACCGTTTCCCGTGGTCTCTATCGGAGGGAGAGCAGAGGGACGGTGAGTCAGGTGAGAGGCCGTGTCCCTGGTCCCTATCGGAGTAGGGGTGGAGGGACAGTGAGTCAGGTGAGAGACCGTGTCCCCTGGTCTCTATCGGATGGGGGGTGTAGAGGGACGGTGAGTCAGGTGAGAGGCCGTGTCCCCTGGTCTCTATCAGAGGGGGTGGAGGGACGGTGAATCAGGTGAGAGACCGTGTCCCCTGGTCTCTATCGGAGGGGGTGGAGGGAGGATGAGTCAGGTGAGAGACAGTGTCCCCTGGTCTCTATCGGAGGGGGGTGGAGGGACGGTGAGTCAGGTGAGAGGCAGTGTCCCCTGGTCTCTATCGGAGGGGGTGGAGGGACGTGTGAGTCAGGTGAGAGACCGTGTCCCCTGGTCTCTATCGGAGGGGGTGGGGGGTAGTGGGACGGTGAGTCAGGTGAGAGACCGTGTCCCCTGGTCTCTATCGGAAGGGGGCGGGTGGAGGGACGGTGAGTCAGGTGAGAGACCGTGTCCCCTGGTCTCTATCGGAGGGGGGGGTAGAGGGACGGTGAGTCAGGTGAGAGACCGTGTCCCCTGGTCTCTATCGGAGGGGGGGGTGCGGGTGTAGGGCGAGCAGAGGGACGGTGAGTCAGGTGAGAGACCGTGTCCCCTGGTCTCTATCGGACGGGGGTGGGGGTAGTGGGACGGTGAGTCAGGTGAGAGACCGTGTCCCCTGGTCTCTATCGGGGGGGCGGGTGGAGGGACGGTGAGTCAGGTGAGAGACCGTGTCCCCAGGTCTCTATCGGAGGGGGCGGGTGGAGGGACGGTGAGTCAGGTGAGAGACCGTGTCCCCTGGTCTCTATCGGATGGGGGGTGGAGGGACGGAGAGTCAGATGATAGACCGTGTCCTCTGGTCTATATCGGAGGGGGTGGAGGGACGGTGAGTCAGGTGAGAGACCGTGTCCCCTGGTCTATATCGGAGGGGGGGGGGGTGAGTCAGGTGAGAGACCGTGTCCCCTGGTCTATATCGGAGGGGGCGGGGGTGAGTCAGGTGAGAGGCCGTGTCCCTGGTCTCTATCGGAGGGGGGGTGGGGGACGGTGAGTCAGGTGTGAGACCGTGTCCCCTGGTCTCTATCGGAGGGGGGGTGGAGGGACGGTCAGTCAGGTGAGAGACCGTGTCCCCTGGTCTCTATCGGAGGGGGGGTGGGGGGTAGAGGGGGTGAGTCAGGTGAGAGACCGTGTCCTCTGGTCTCTATCGGAGGGGGTAGAGGGATGGTGAGTCAGGTGAGAGACCGTGTTCCCTGGTCTCTATCGGAGGGGGTGTAGAGGGACGGTGAGTCAGGTGAGAGGCCGTGTCCCCTGGTCTCTATCGGAGGGGGTGGATGGACGGTGAGTCAGGTGAGAGACCGTGTCCCCTGGTCTCTATCGGAGGGGGTGGAGGGACGGTGAGTCAGGTGAGAGTCCGTGTCCCCTGGTCTCTATCGGAGGGGGTGGAGGGGGTGAGTCAGGTGAGAGGCCGTGTCCCCTGGTCTCTATCGGAGGGGGTGGAGGGGGTGAGTCAGGTGAGAGACATTTACATTTAAGTCATTTAGCAGACGCTCTTATCCAGAGCGACTTACAAATTGGTGAATTCACCTTCTGACATCAGTGTCCCCTGGTCTCTATCGGAGGGGGTGGAGGGACGGTGAGTCAGGTGAGAGGCAGTGTCCCCTGGTCTCTATCGGAGGGGGTGGAGGGACGGTGAGTCAGGTGAGAGACCATGTCCCCTGGTCTCTATCGGAGGGGGGGTGGAGGGACGGTGAGTCAGGTGAGAGACCGTGTCCCCTGGTCTCTATCGGAGGGGGGGTAGAGGGATGGTGAGTCAGGTGAGAGACCGTGTCCCCTGGTCTATATCGGAGGGAGGGGCGGGTGGAGGGACGGTGAGTCAGTTGAGAGACCGTGTCCCCTGGTCTATTTCGGAGGGGGGGGCGGGTGGAGGGGGTGAGTCAGGTGAGAAACCATGTCCCCTGGTCTCTATCGGAGGGGTGGAGGGACGGTGAGTCAGGTGAGAGACCGTGTCCCCTGGTCTCTATCTGAGGGGGTAGAGGGACGGTGAGTCAGGTGAGAGACCGTGTCCCCTGGTCTATATCGGAGGGAGGGGCGGGTGGAGGGACGGTGAGTCAGGTGAGAGACCGTGTCCCCTGGTCTATTTCGGAGGGGGGCGGGTGGAGGGACGGTGAGTCAGGTGAGAGACCATGTCCCCTGGTCTCTATTGGAGGGGGTGGAGGGACGGTGAGTCAGGTGAGAGGCCGTGTCCCCTGGTCTATATCGGAGGGGGTGGGTGGAGGGACGGTGAGTCAGGTGAGAGACCGTGTCCCCTGGTCTATATCGGAGGGGGTGGAGGGGGTGAGTCTGGTGAGAGGCCGTGTCCTCTGGTCTCTATCGGAGGGGGGTGGAGGGATGGTGAGTCAGGTGAGAGACCGTGTCCCCTGGTCTCTATCGGAGGGGGGTGGAGGGATGGTGAGTCAGGTGAGAGACCGTGTCCCCTGGCCTCTATCGGAGGGGGGGTGGAGAGACGGTGAGTCAGGTGAGAGACCGTGTCCCCTGGTCTCTATCGGAGGGGGTGGAGGGACGGTGAGTCAGGTGAGAGACCGTTTCCCGTGGGCTCTTTATCGGAGGGAGAGTAGAGGGACGGTGAGTCAGGTGAGAGGCCGTGTCCCCTGGTCTCTATCGGAGGGGGGGCGGATGGACGGTGAGTCAGGTGAGAGACCGTGTCCCCTGGTCTCTATCGGAGGGACGGTGAGTCAGGTGAGAGACCGTGTCCCCTGGTCTCTATCGGAGGGGGGGTGGAGGGACGGTGAGTCAGGTGAGAGGCCGTGTCCCCTGGTCTCTATCGGAGGGGGGGTGGAGGGGGGGGGTGAGTCAGGTGAGAGACAGTGTCCCCTGGTCTCTATCGGAGGGGGGGTGGAGGGACGGTGAGTCAGGTGAGAGGCAGTGTCCCCTGGTCTCTATCGTAGGGGGGGTGGAGGGACGGTGAGTCAGGTGAGAGACCATGTCCCCTGGTCTCTATCGGAGTGGGGGTGGAGGGACGGTGAGTCAGGTGAGAGGCCGTGTCCCCTGGTCTCTATCGGAGGGGGTAGAGGGACGGTGAGTCAGGTGAGAGACCGTGTCCCCTGGTCTATATCGGAGGGAGGGCGGGTGGAGGGACGGTGAGTCAGGTGAGAGACCGTGTCCCCTGGGCTATTTCGGAGGGGGGGGGGGGGTGGGTGGGGGGGTGAGTCTGGTGAGAGACCGTGTCCCCTGGTCTTTGTCGGGGGGGTGGAGGGACGGTGAGTCTGGTGAGAGACCGTGTCCCCTGGTCTATATCGGAGGGGGCGGTGAGTCAGGTGAGAGGCCGTGTCCCTGGTCTCTATCGGAGGGGGTGGAGGGACGGTGAGTCAGGTGAGAGACCGTGTCCCTGGTCCCTATCGGAGGAGGGGTGGAGAGGACAGTGATTCAGGTGAGAGACCATGTCCCCTGGTCTCTATCGGAGGGGGGGGTGGATGGACGGTGAGTCAGGTGAGAGACCGTGTCCCCTGGTCTCTATCGGAGGGGGGGTGGAGGGACGGTGAGTCAGGTGAGAGACCGTGTCCCTGGTCCCTATCGGAGGAGGGGTGGAGGGACAGTGATTCAGGTGAGAGACCGTGTCCCCTGGTCTCTATCGGAGGGGGGTGGATGGACGGTGAGTCTGGTGAGAGACCGTGTCCCCTGGTCTTTGTCGGGGGGTGGGGGGTGGAGGGACGGTGAGTCTGGTGAGAGACCGTGTCCCCTGGTCTATATCGGAGGGGGGGGCGGTGAGTCAGGTGAGAGGCCGTGTCCCTGGTCTCTATCGGAGGGGGGGTGGAGAGACGGTGAGTCAGGTGAGAGACCGTGTCCCCTGGTCTCTATCGGAGGGGGGGTGGAGGGACGGTGAGTCAGGTGAGAGACCGTTTCCCGTGGGCTCTTTATCGGAGGGAGAGTAGAGGGACGGTGAGTCAGGTGAGAGGCCGTGTCCCCTGGTCTCTATCGGAGGGGGGGTGGATGGACGGTGAGTCAGGTGAGAGACCGTGTCCCCTGGTCTCTATCGGAGGGACGGTGAGTCAGGTGAGAGACCGTGTCCCCTCGTCTCTATCGGAGGGGGGTGGAGGGGGTGAGTCAGGTGAGAGACAGTGTCCCCTGGTCTCTATCGGAGGGGGTGGAGGGACGGTGAGTCAGGTGAGAGGCAGTGTCCCCTGGTCTCTATCGTAGGGGGTGGAGGGACGGTGAGTCAGGTGAGAGACCATGTCCCCTGGTCTCTATCGGAGTGGGGGTGGAGGGACGGTGAGTCAGGTGAGAGGCCGTGTCCCCTGGTCTCTATCGGAGGGGGGGTAGAGGGACGGTGAGTCAGGTGAGAGACCGTGTCCCCTGGTCTATATCGGAGGGAGGGCGGGTGGAGGGACGGTGAGTCAGGTGAGAGACCGTGTCCCCTGGGCTATTTCGGAGGGGGGTGGGGGTGGGTGGGGGGGGGTGAGTCTGGTGAGAGACCGTGTCCCCTGGTCTTTGTCGGGGGGGGGTGGAGGGACGGTGAGTCTGGTGAGAGACCGTGTCCCCTGGTCTATATCGGAGGGGGGGCGGTGAGTCAGGTGAGAGGCCGTGTCCCTGGTCTCTATCGGAGGGGGGTGGAGGGACGGTGAGTCAGGTGAGAGACCGTGTCCCTGGTCCCTATCGGAGGAGGGGTGGAGGGACAGTGATTCAGGTGAGAGACCATGTCCCCTGGTCTCTATCGGAGGGGGTGGATGGACGGTGAGTCAGGTGAGAGACCGTGTCCCCTGGTCTCTATCGGAGGGGGTGGAGGGACGGTGAGTCAGGTGAGAGACCGTGTCCCTGGTCCCTATCGGAGGAGGGGTGGAGGGACAGTGATTCAGGTGAGAGACCGTGTCCCCTGGTCTTTGTCGGGGGGGGGGGGGGGTGGAGGGACGGTGAGTCTGGTGAGAGACCGTGTCCCCTGGTCTATATCGGAGGGGGGCGGTGAGTCAGGTGAGAGGCCGTGTCCCTGGTCTCTATCGGAGGGGGTGGAGAGACGGTGAGTCAGGTGAGAGACCGTGTCCCCTGGTCTCTATCGGAGGGGGTGGAGGGACGGTGAGTCAGGTGAGAGACCGTTTCCCGTGGGCTCTTTATCGGAGGGAGAGTAGAGGGACGGTGAGTCAGGTGAGAGGCCGTGTCCCCTGGTCTCTATCGGAGGGGGGGTGGATGGACGGTGAGTCAGGTGAGAGACCGTGTCCCCTGGTCTCTATCGGAGGGACGGTGAGTCAGGTGAGAGACCGTGTCCCCTCGTCTCTATCGGAGGGGGTGGAGGGACGGTGAGTCAGGTGAGAGGCCGTGTCCCCTGGTCTCTATCGGAGGGGGTGGAGGGGGGGTGAGTCAGGTGAGAGACAGTGTCCCCTGGTCTCTATCGGAGGGGGTGGAGGGACGGTGAGTCAGGTGAGAGGCAGTGTCCCCTGGTCTCTATCGTAGGGGGGTGGAGGGACGGTGAGTCAGGTGAGAGACCATGTCCCCTGGTTTCTATCGGAGTGGGGGTGGAGGGACGGTGAGTCAGGTGAGAGGCCGTGTCCCCTGGTCTCTATCGGAGGGGGGTAGAGGGACTGTGAGTCAGGTGAGAGACCGTGTCCCCTGGTCTATATCGGAGGGTAGGCGGGTGGAGGGACGGTGAGTCAGGTGAGAGACCGTGTCCCCTGGGCTATTTCGGAGGGGGTGGGTGGGGGGGTGAGTCTGGTGAGAGACCGTGTCCCCTGGTCTTTGTCGGGGGGGGTGGAGGGACGGTGAGTCTGGTGAGAGACCGTGTCCCCTGGTCTATATCGGAGGGGGGCGGTGAGTCAGGTGAGAGGCCGTGTCCCTGGTCTCTATCGGAGGGGGTGGAGGGACGGTGAGTCAGGTGAGAGACCGTGTCCCTGGTCCCTATCGGAGGAGGGGTGGAGGGACAGTGATTCAGGTGAGAGACCGTGTCCCCTGGTCTTTGTCGGGGGGTGGAGGGACGGTGAGTCTGGTGAGAGACCGTGTCCCCTGGTCTATATCGGAGGGGGGGCGGTGAGTCAGGTGAGAGGCCGTGTCCCTGGTCTCTATCGGAGGGGGGTGGAGGGACGGTGAGTCAGGTGAGAGACCGTGTCCCTGGTCTCTATCGGGGGTGGATGGACGGTGAGTCAGGTGAGAGACCGTGTCCCCTGGTCTCTATCGGAGGGACGGTGAGTCATGTTGAGAGACCGTGTCCCCTGGTCTCTATCGGAGGGGGGGTGGAGGGACAGTGAGTCAGGTGAGAGGCCGTGTCCCCTGGTCTCTATCGGAGGGGGGGTGGAGGGGGGGTAAGTCAGGTGAGAGACAGTGTCCCCTGGTCTCTATCGAAGGGGGGTGGAGGGACGGTGAGTCAGGTGAGAGGCAGTGTCCCCTGGTCTCTATCGGAGGGGGGTGGAGGGACGGTGAGTCAGGTGAGAGACCATGTCCCCTGGTCTCTATCGGAGGGGGTGGAGGGACGGTGAGTCAGGTGAGAGACCGTGTCCCCTGGTCTCTATCGGAGGGGGTAGAGGGACGGTGAGTCAGGTGAGAGACCGTGTCCCCTGGTCTATATCGGAGGGAGGGCGGATGGAGGGACGGTGAGTCAGGTGAGAGACCGTGTCCCCTGGGCTATTTCCGGGGGGGGGTGGAGGGATGGTGAGTCAGGTGAGAGACCGTGTCCCCTGGTCTATTTCGGAGGGGGGCGGGTGGGTGACGGTGAGTCAGGTGAGAGACCATGTCCCCTGGTCTCTATTGAAGGGGGTGGAGGTACGGTGAGTCAGGTGAGAGGCCGTGTCCCTTGGTCTATATCGGAGGGGGGGGCGGGTGGAGGGACGGTGAGTCAGGTGAGAGACCGTGTCCCCTGGTCTATATCGGAGGGGGTGGAGGGACGGTGAGTCAGGTGAGAGAACCGTGTCCCCTGGTCTATATCGGAGGGAGGGGCGGGTGGAGGGACGGTGAGTCAGGTGAGAGACCGTGTCCCCTGGTCTATTTCGGAGGGGGGCGGGTGGAGGGACGGTGAGTCAGGTGAGAGACCATTTCCCCTGGTCTCTATCGGAGGGAGAGCAGAGGGACGGTGAGTCAGGTGAGAGGCCGTGTCCCCTGGTCTCTATCGGAGTGGGGTGGAGGGATGGTGAGTCAGGTGAGAGACCGTGTCCCCAGGTCTATGTCGGGGGGGGGGGGTTGGAGGGACGGTGAGTCTGGTGAGAGACCGTGTCCCCTGGTCTATATCGGAGGGGGGGGGCGGTGAGTCAAGTGAGAGGCCGTGTCCCTGGTCTCTATCGGAAGGGGGGGTGGAGGGACGGTGAGTCAGGTGAGAGACCGTGTCCCCTGGTCTCTATCGGAGGGGGGGTGGAGGGACGGTGAGTCAGGTGAGAGACCGTTTCCCGTGGTCTCTATCGGAGGGAGAGCAGAGGGACGGTGAGTCAGGTGAGTGGCCGTGTCCCCTGGTCTCTATCGGAGGGGGGGTGGAGGGACGATGAGTCAGGTGAGAGACCGTGTCCCCTGGTCTCTATCGGAGGGGGGGTGGAGGGACGGTGAGTCAGGTGAGAGGCCGTGTCCCCTGGTCTCTATCGGAGGGGGTGGAGGGGGTGAGTCAGGTGAGAGACAGTGTCCCCTGGTCTCTATCGGAGGGGGTGGAGGGACGGTGAGTCAGGTGAGAGACCATGTCCCCTGGTCTCTTTCGGAGGGGGTGGAGGGGGAGTGAGTCAGGTGAGAGACCGTGTCCCCTGGTCTATATCGGAGGGAGGGGCGGGTGGAGGGACGGTGAGTCAGGTGAGAGACCATGTCCCCTGGTCTATTTCGGAGGGGGGGCGGGTGGAGGGACGGTGAGTCAGGTGAGAGAACCGTGTCCCCTGGTCTATATCGGATTGGGGGGACGGTGAGTCAGGTGAGAGACCGTGTCCCCTGGTCTATGTCGGAGGGAGGGGGCGGGTGGAGGGACGCTGAGTCAGGTGAGAGACCGTGTCCCCTGGTCTATTTCGGAGGGGGCGGGTGGAGGGACGGTGAGTCAGGTGAGGGACCATGTCCCCTGGTCTCTATCGGAGGGGGTGGAGGGACGATGAGTCAGGTGAGAGGCCGTGTCCCCTGGTCTCTATCGGAGGGGGCGGGGTGGAGGGACGGTGAGTCAGGTGAGAGGCCGTGTCCCCTGGTCTATATCGGAGGTGGGGGCGGGTGGAGGGACGGTGAGTCAGGTGAGAGGCCGTGTCCCCTGGTCTATATCGGAGGGGGCTGGTGGAGGGACGGTGAGTCAGGTGAGAGACCGTGTCCCCTGGTCTATATCGGAGGGGGGGATGGTGAGTCAGGTGAGAGACCGTGTCCCCTGGTCTATATCGGAGGGGGGTAGAGGGACTGTGAGTCAGGTGAGAGACCATGTCCCCTGGTCTCTTTCGGAGGGGGTGGAGGGACGGTGAGTCAGGTGAGAGACCGTGTCCCCTGGTCTATATCGGAGGGAGGGGCGGGTGGAGGGACGCTGAGTCAGGTGAGAGACCGTGTCCCCTGGTCTATATCGGAGGGGGTAGAGGGACTGTGAGTCAGGTGAGAGACCGTGCCCCATGGTCTATATCGGAGGGGGGGTGGAGGGACGGTGAGTCAGGTGAGAGACCGTGTCCCCTGGTCTATATCGGAGGGGGCGGGGGGACGGTGAGTCAGGTGAGAGACCGTTTCCCCTGGTCTCTATCGGAGGGGGTAGAGGGATGGTGAGTCAGGTGAGAGACCGTGTCCCCTGGTCTCTATTGGAGGGGGTGGAGGGACGGTGAGTCAGGTGAGAGACCGTGTCCCCTTGCCTCTATCGGAGGGGGGTTGAGGGATGGTGAGTCAGGTGATAGACCGTGTACCCTGGTCTCTATCGGAGGGGGGGCGGGTGGAGGGACGGTGAGTCAGATGAGAGCCCGTGTCCCCTGGTCTCTATCGGAGGGGGGTGGGTGGAGGGACGGTGAGTCAGGTGAGAGACCGTGTCCCCTGGTCTTTATCGGAGGGGGTGGAGGGACGGTGAGTCAGGTGAGAGACCGTGTCCCCTGGTCTCTATCGGAGGGGGGTGGAGGGACGGTGAGTCAGGTGAGAGACCGTGTCCCCTTGCCTCTATCGGAGGGGGGGTTGAGGGATGGTGAGTCAGGTGATAGACCGTGTACCCTGGTCTCTATCGGAGGGGGCGGGTGGAGGGACGGTGAGTCAGATGAGAGCCCGTGTCCCCTGGTCTTTATCGGAGGGGGGGGTGGAGGGACGGTGAGTCAGGTGAGAGACCGTGTCCCCTGGTCTCTATCGCAGGGGGTGTAGAGGGACGGTGAGTCAGGTGAGAGACCGTGTCCCCTGATCTCTATCTGAGGGGGGATGGAGGGACGGTGAGTCAGGTGAGAGACCGTGTCCCCTGGTCTCTATCGCAGGGGGTGTAGAGGGACGGTGAGTCAGGTGAGAGACCGTGTCCCCTGATCTCTATCTGAGGGGGGATGGAGGGACGGTGAGTCAGGTGAGAGACCGTGTCTACCGGGTCTCTATCGGAGGGCGAGTGGAGGGACGGTGAGTCAGGTGAGAGACCGTGTCCCCTGGTATATATCGGAGGGGGGGAGTGGAGGGACGGTGAGTCAGGTGAGAGGCCGTTTCCCCTGGTCTCTATCGGAGGGGGGGTGGAGGGACGGTGAGTCAGGTGAGAGGCCGTGTCCCCTGGTCTCTATCGGAGGGGGTGGAGGGACGGTGAGTCAGGTGAGAGACCGTGTCCCCTGGTCTCTATCAGAGGGGGTGGAAGGACGGTGAGTCAGGTGAGAGGCCGTGTCCCCTGGTCTCTATCAGAGGGGGTGGAGGGACGGTGAGTCAGGTGAGAGACCGTGTCCCCTGGTCTCTATCGGAGGGGGGGTGAAGGGACGTTGAGTCAGGTGAGAGACCGTGTCCCCTGGTCTCTATCGGAGGGGGTGGAGGGACGGTGAGTCAGGTGAGAGGCCGTGTCCCCTGGTCTCTATCGGAGGGGGGGTGGAGGGACGGTGAATCAGGTGATAGACCGTGTACCCTGGTCTCTATCAGAGGGGGGTGGAGGGACGGTGAGTCAGGTGATAGACCGTGTTCCCTGGTCTCTATCGGAGGGGGTGGAGGGACGGTGAGTCAGGTGAGAGGCTGTGTCCCCTGGTCTCTATCGGAGGGACGGTGAGTCAGGTGAGAGGCTGTGTCCCCTGGTCTCTATCGGAGGGGGGGGTGGAGGGACGGTGAGTCAGGTGAGAGACCGTGTCCCCTGGTCTCTATCGGAGGTGGGGTGGAGGGACGGTGAGTCAGGTTAGAGGCTCCCTTCAGACAGGCCATCGATGCAGGACATCAGTCCAGTTAACAGAAGTTGATTATTGTATTATTATGCCACTCAGCTGTGCCTCACAAGTAATACAACAAATGATCTATTACCAGTGTGATCATATAACTATATATGTTTTAAATAGAATTTCAACATAGTCTGATATACAGTGCCTTGCGAAAGTATTCGGCCCCCTTGCACTTTGAGACCTTTTGACACATTTCAGGCTTCAAACATAAAGATATAAAACTGTATTTTTTTGTGAAGAATCAACAACAAGTGGGACACAATCATGAAGTGGAACGACATTTATTGGATATTTCAAACTTTTTTAACAAATCAAAAACTGAAAAATTAGGCGTGCAAAATTATTCAGCCCCCTTAAGTTAATACTTTGTAGCGCCACCTTTTGCTGCGATTACAGCTGTAAGTCGCTTGGGGTTTTTCTCTATTAGTTTTGCACATTGAGAGACTGACATTTTTTCCCATTCCTCCTTGCAAAACAGCTCGAGCTCAGTGAGGTTGGATGGAGATCATTTGTGAACAGCAGTTTTCAGTTCTTTCCACAGATTCTCGATTGTATTCAGGTCTGGACTTTGACTTGGCCATTCTAACACCTGGATATGTTTATTTTTGAACCATTCCATTGTAGATTTTGCTTTATGTTTTGGATCATTGTCTTGTTGAAAGACAAATCTCCGTCCCAGTCTCAGGTCTTTTGCAGACTCCATCAGGTTCATTCTTCCAGAATGGTCCTGTATTTGGCTCCATCCATCTTCCCATCAATTTTAACCATCTTCCCTGTCCCTGCTGAAGAAAAGCAGGCCCAAACCATGATGCTGCCACCACCATGTTTGACAGTGGGGATGGTGTGTTCAGGGTGATGAGCTGTGTTGCTTTTACGCCAAACATAACGTTTTGCATTGTTGCCAAAAAGTTCAATTTTGGTTTCATCTGACCAGAGCACCTTCTTCCATATCAGTTTGTCTCTGTGAATGGTTTGTCCTCTGACAGATCAACTGTAAATTTCGGTGTTCCTCAAGGTTCCGTTTAGGACCACTATTGTTTTCACTATATATTTTACCTCTTGGGGATGTTATTCGAAAACATAATGTTAACTTTCGCTGCTATGTGGATGACACACAGCTGTACATTTCAATTGAATATGGTGAAGCCCCAAAATTGCCCTTGCTAGAAGCATGTGTTTCAGACATAAGGAAGTGGATGGCTGCAAACTTTCTACTTTTAAGCTCGGACAAAACAGAGATGCTTGTTCTAGGTCCCAAGAAACAAAGAGATCTTCTGTTGAATCTGACAATTAATCTTAATGGTTGTACAGTCGTCTCAAATAAAACTGTGAAGGACCTCGGCGTTACTCTGGACCCTGATCTCTCTTTTGAAGAACATATCAAGACCATTTCAAGGACAGCTTTTTTCCATCTATGTAACATTGCAAAAATCAGAAACTTTCTGTCCAACAATGATGCAGAAAAATTAATCCATGCTTTTGTCACTTCTAGGTTAGACTAATGCAATGCTCTACTTTCCGGCTTCCCGGATAAAGCACTAAATAAACTTCAGTTAGTGCTAAATACGGCTGCTAGAATCCTGACTAGAACCAAAAAATGTGATCATATTACTCCAGTGCTAGCCTCCCTACACTGGCTTCCTGTCAAAGCAAGGGCTGATTTCAAGGTTTTACTGCTAACCTACAAAGCATTACATGGGCTTGCTCCTACCTATCTCTCTGATTTGGTCCTGCCGTACATACCTACACGTACGCTACGGTCACAAGACGCAGGCCTCCTAATTGTCCCTAGAATTTCTAAGCAAACAGCTGGAGGCAGGGCTTTCTCCTATAGAGTTCCATTTTTATGGAACGGTCTGCCTACCCATGTCAGAGACGCAAACTCGGTCTCAACCTTTAAGTCTTTACTGAAGACTCATCTCTTCAATGGGTCATATGATTGAGTGTAGTCTGGCCCAGGAGTGGGAAGCTGAACGGAAAGGCTCTGGAGCAACGAACCACCCTTGCTGTCTCTGCCTGGCCGGCTCCCCTCTTTCCACTGGGATTCTCTGCCTCTAACCCTATTGGAGTCACTGGCTTACTGGGGCTCTCTCATGCCGTCCCTGGAAGGGGTGCGTCACCTGAGTGGGTTGATTCACTGATGTGGTCATCCTGTCTGGGTTGGCGCCCCCCCATTGGGTTGTGCCGTGGCGGAGATCTTTGTGGGCTATACTCAGCTTTGTCTCAGGATAGTAAATTGGTGGTTGAAGATATCCCTCTAGTGGGGTGGGGGCTGTGCTTTGGCAAAGTGGGTGGGGTTATATCCTTCCTGTTTGGCCCTGTCCGGGGGTGTCATCGGATGGGGCCACAGTGTCTCCTGACCCCTCCTGTCTCAGCCTCCAGTATTTATGCTGCAGTAGTTTATGTGTCGGGGGGCTGGGGTCAGTTTGTTATATCTGGAGTACTTCTGTCCAATTCGGTGTCCTGTGTGAATCTAAGTGTGCGTTCTCTAATTCTCTCCTTCTCTCTCTTGGAGAACCTGAGCCCTAGGACCATGCCCCAGGACTACCTGACATGATGACTCCTTGCTGTCCCCAGTCCACCTGGCCGTGCTGCTGCTCCAGTTTCAACTGTTCTGCCTTATTATTATTCGACCATGCTGGTCATTTATGAACATTTGAACATCTTGGCCATGTTCTGTTATAATCTCCACCTGGCACAGCCGGAAGAGGACTGGCCACCCCACATATGCTCTCTCTAATTCTCTTTCTTTCTCTCTCTCGGAGGACCTGAGCCCTAGGACCATGCCCCAGGACTACCTGACATGATGACTCCTTGCTGTCCCCGGTCCACCTGGCCGTGCTGCTGCTCCAGTTTCAACTGTTCTGCCTTATTATTATTCGACCATGCTGGTCATTTATGAACATTTGAACATCTTGGCCATGTTCTGTTTTTATCTCCACCCGGCACAGCCAGAAGAGGACTGGCCACCCCTCATAGCCTGGTTCCTCTCTAGGTTTCTTCCTAGGTTTTGGCCTTTCTAGGGAGTTTTTCCGAACCACCGTGCTTCTACACCTGCATTGCTTGCTGTTTGGGGTTTTAGGCTGGGTTTCTGTACAGCACTTTGAGATATCAGCTGATGTACGAATGGCTATATAAATAAATTTGATTTGATTTGGTGTGTCTCCCAGGTGGCTTGTGGCAAAACTTTAAACAACACTTTTTATGGATATCTTTAAGAAATGGCTTTCTTCTTGCCACTCTTCCATAAAGGCCAGATTTGTGCAATATACGACTGATTGTTGTCCTATGGACAGAGTCTCCCACCTCAGCTGTAGATCTCTGCAGTTCATCCAGAGTGATCATGGGCCTCTTGGCTGCATCTCTGATCATTCTTCTCCGTGTATGAGCTGAAAGTTTAGAGGGATGGCCAGGTCTTGGTAGATTTGCAGTGGTCTGATACTCCTTCCATTTCAATATTATCGCTTGCACAGTGCTCCTTGGGATGTTTCAAGCTTGGGAAATCTTTTTGTATCCAAATCCGGCTTTAAACTTCTTCACAACAGTATCTGGGACCTGCCTGGTGTGTTCCTTGTTCTTCATGATGCTCTCTGCGCTTTTAACGGACCTCTGAGACTATCACAGTGCAGGTGCATTTATACGGAGACTTGATTACACACAGGTGGATTGTATTTATCATCATTAGTCATTTAGGTCAACATTGGATCATTCAGAGATCCTCACTGAACTTCTGGAGAGAGTTTGCTGCACTGAAAGTAAAGGGGCTGAATAATTTTGCACGCCCAATTTTTCAGTTTTTGATTTGTTAAAAAAGTTTGAAATATCCAATAAATGTCGTTCCACTTCATGATTGTGTCCCACTTGTTGTTGATTCTTCACAAAATCATACAGTTTTATATCTTTATGTTTGAAGCCTGAAATGTGGCAAAAGGTCTCAAAGTTCAAGAGGGCCGAATACTTTCGCAAGGCACTGTAAACAACATTGGCTGGAGGTCTGCAGGCTGGGAGGTTGACTGGGGCTGGAGGTCTGCAGGCTGGGAGGTTGACTGGGGCTGGAGGTCTGCAGGCTGGGAGATTGACGGGCTGGGAGATTGACTGGGGCTGGGGTCTGTTGGCTGGAGGTCTGCAGGCTGGGGGTCTGCAGGTTGGGAGGTTGACTGGGGCTGGAGGTCTGCAGGCTGGGAGGTTGACTGGGGCTGGAGGTCTGCAGGCTGGGAGATTGACTGGGGCTGGAGGTCTGCAGGCTGGGAGGTTGACTGGGGCTGGAGGTCTGCAGGCTGGGGGTCTGCAGGCTGTGGGGTCTGCAGGCTAGGGGTCTGCAGGTTGGGAAGTTGACTGGGGCTGGAGGTCTGCAGGCTGGGAGGTTGACTGGTTGCTGGAGGTCTGCAGACTGGGAGTTTGACTGGGGCTGGGTGTCTGCAGGCTGGGGGTCTGCAGGCTAGGGGTCTGCATGTTGGGAAGTTGACTGGGGCTGGAGGTCTGCAGGCTGGGAGGTTGACTGGTTGCTGGAGGTCTGCAGACTGGGAGTTTGACTGGGGCTGGGTGTCTGTTGGCTGTGGGTATGTTGGCTGGAGGTCTGCAGGCTGGGGGTCTGCAGGCTGGGAGGTTGACTGTGGCTGGAGGTCTGCAGGCTGGGAGGTTGACTGGGGCTGGAGGTCTGCAGGCTTGGAGGTTGACTGGGGCTGGGGGTCTGCAGGCTGGGAGGTTGACTGGTTGCTGGAGGTCTGCAGGCTGGGAGATTTACTGGGGCTGGATGTCTGCAGGCTGGGAGGTTGACTGGGGCTGGAGGTCTGCAGGCTGGGAGGTTGACTGGGGCTGGAGGTCTGCAGGCTGGGAGGTTGACTGGGGCTGGGGGTCTGTTGGCTGGAGGTCTGCAGGCTGGGGGTCTGCAGGCTAGGGGTCTGCAGGTTGGGAGATTGACTGGGGCTGGAGGTCTGCAGGCTGGGAGATTGACTGGTTGCTGGAGGTCTGCAGGCTGGGAGATTGACTGGGGCTGGAGGTCTGCAGGCTGGGAGATTGACTGGTTGCTGGAGGTCTGCAGACTGGGAGTTTGACTGGGGCTGGGTGTCTGTTGGCTGGGGGTATGTTGGCTGGAGGTCTGCAGGCTGTGGGGTCTGCACGCTGGGAGGTTGACTGGGGCTGGAGGTCTGCAGGCTGGGAGGTTGACTGGGGCTGGAGGTCTGCAGGCTGGGGGTCTGCAGGCTGGGGGTCTGCAGGCTGGGGGGTCTGCAGGCTGGGGGGTCTGCAGGCTGGGAGGTTGACTGGGGCTGGAGGTCTGCAGGCTGGGAGGTTGACTGGGGCTGGAGGTCTGCAGGCTGGGGGTCTGCAGGCTGTGGGGTCTGCAGGCTAGGGGTCTGCAGGTTGGGAAGTTGACTGGGGCTGGAGGTCTGCAGGCTGGGAGGTTGACTGGTTGCTGGAGGTCTGCAGACTGGGAGTTTGACTGGGGCTGGGTGTCTGCAGGCTGGGGGTCTGCAGGCTAGGGGTCTGCAGGCTGGGAAGTTGACTGGGGCTGGAGGTCTGCAGGCTGGGAGGTTGACTGGTTGCTGGGGGTCTGCAGGCTGTGGGGTCTGCAGGCTAGGGGTCTGCAGGTTGGGAAGTTGACTGGGGCTGGAGGTCTGCAGGCTGGGAGGTTGACTGGTTGCTGGAGGTCTGCAGACTGGGAGTTTGACTGGGGCTGGGTGTCTGCAGGCTGGGGGTCTGCAGGCTAGGGGTCTGCATGTTGGGAAGTTGACTGGGGCTGGAGGTCTGCAGGCTGGGAGGTTGACTGGTTGCTGGAGGTCTGCAGACTGGGAGATTGACTGGGGCTGGGTGTCTGTTGGCTGTGGGTATGTTGGCTGGAGGTCTGCAGGCTGGGGGTCTGCAGGCTGGGAGGTTGACTGTGGCTGGAGGTCTGCAGGCTGGGAGGTTGACTGGGGCTGGAGGTCTGCAGGCTTGGAGGTTGACTGGGGCTGGGGGTCTGCAGGCTGGGGGTCTGCAGGCTAGGGGTCTGCAGGCTGGGAGGTTGACTGGTTGCTGGAGGTCTGCAGGCTGGGAGATTTACTGGGGCTGGATGTCTGCAGGCTGGGAGGTTGACTGGGGCTGGAGGTCTGCAGGCTGGGAGGTTGACTGGGGCTGGAGGTCTGCAGGCTGGGAGGTTGACTGGGGCTGGGGGTCTGTTGGCTGGGAGGTTGACTGGGGCTGGAGGTCTGCAGGCTGGGAGGTTGACTGGGGCTGGGGGTCTGTTGGCTGGAGGTCTGCAGGCTGGGGGTCTGCAGGCTAGGGGTCTGCAGGTTGGGAGGTTGACTGGGGCTGGAGGTCTGCAGGCTGGGAGATTGACTGGTTGCTGGAGGTCTGCAGACTGGGAGTTTGACTGGGGCTGGGTGTCTGTTGGCTGGGGGTATGTTGGCTGGAGGTCTGCAGGCTGTGGGGTCTGCACGCTGGGAGGTTGACTGGGGCTGGAGGTCTGCAGGCTGGGAGGTTGACTGGGGCTGGAGGTCTGCAGGCTGGGGGTCTGCAGGCTGGGGGTCTGCAGGCTGGGGGGTCTGCAGGCTGGGGGGTCTGCAGGCTGGGAGGTTGACTGGGGCTGGAGGTCTGCAGGCTGGGAGGTTGACTGGGGCTGGAGGTCTGCAGGCTGGGAGATTGACTGGGGCTGGGGGTCTGTTGGCTGGAGGTCTGCAGGCCGGGGGTCTGCAGGCTGGGGGTCTGCAGGCTGGGGGGTCTGCAGGCTGGGAGGTTGACTGGGGCTGGAGATCTGCAGGCTGGGAGGTTGACTGGGGCTGGAGGTCTGCAGGCTGGGAGGTTGACTGGGGCTGGAGGTCTGCAGGCTGGGAGATTGACTGGGGCTGGAGGTCTGCAGGCTGGGAGGTTGACTGGGGCTGGAGGTCTGCAGGCTGGGGGTCTGTTGGCTGGGGGTCTGCAGGCTGGGGGTCTGCAGGCTGGAGGTCTGCAGGCTGGGAGATTGACGAGCTGGAGGTCTGCAGGCTGGGAGATTGACGGGCTGGGAGATTGACTGGGGCTGGGGGTTTGTTGGCTGGAGGTCTGCAGGCTGGGGGTCTGCAGGCTGGGGGTCTGCAGGCTGGGGGGTCTGCAGGCTGGGAGGTTGACGGGCTTTGGGTCTGTTGGCTGGAGGTCTGCAGGCTGGGGGTCTGCAGGTTGGGAGGTTGACTGGGGCTGGAGGTCTGCAGGCTGGGAGATTGACTGGGGCTGGAGGTCTGCAGGCTGGGAGGTTGACTGGGGCTGGAGGTCTGCAGGCTGTGGGGTCTGCAGGCTGGGGGTCTGCAGGTTGGGAAGTTGACTGGGGCTGGAGGTCTGCAGGCTGGGAGGTTGACTGGTTGCTGGAGGTCTGCAGACTGGGAGTTTGACTGGGGCTGGGTGTCTGTTGGCTGGGGGTATGTTGGCTGGAGGTCTGCAGGCTGGGGGTCTGCAGGCTGGGAGGTTGACTGTGGCTGGAGGTCTGCAGGCTGGGAGGTTGACTGGGGCTGGAGGTCTGCAGGCTTGGAGGTTGACTGGGGCTGGAGGTCTGCAGGCTGGGGGTCTGCAGGCTAGGGGTCTGCAGGCTGGGAGGTTGACTGGTTGCTGGAGGTCTGCAGGCTGGGGGTCTGCAGGCTAGGGGTCTGCAGGTTGGGAAGTTGACTGGGGCTGGAGGTCTGCAGGCTGGGAGGTTGACTGGTTGCTGGAGGTCTGCAGACTGGGAGTTTGCTGGGGCTGGGTGTCTGTTGGTTGGGGGTATGTTGGCTGGAGGTCTGCAGGCTGGGGGTCTGCAGGCTGGGAGGTTGACTGTGGCTGGAGGTCTGCAGGCTGGGAGGTTGACTGGGGCTGGAGGTCTGCAGGCTTGGAGGTTGACTGGGGCTGGAGGTCTGCAGGCTGGGGGTCTGCAGGCTAGGGGTCTGCAGGCTGGGAGGTTGACTGGTTGCTGGAGGTCTGCAGGCTGGGAGATTTACTGGGGCTGGATGTCTGCAGGCTGGGAGGTTGACTGGGGCTGGAGGTCTGCAGGCTGGGAGGTTGACTGGGGCTGGAGGTCTGCAGGCTGGGAGGTTGACTGGGGCTGGGGTCTGTTGGCTGGAGGTCTGCAGGCTGGGGGTCTGCAGGCTAGGGGTCTGCAGGTTGGGAGGTTGACTGGGGCTGGAGGTCTGCAGGCTGGGAGATTGAATGGTTGCTGGAGGTCTGCAGGCTGGGGGTCTGCAGGCTGGGGGTCTGCAGGCTGGGGGTCTGCACGCTGGGGGTCTGCAGGCTGGGGGTCTGCACGCTGGGAGGTTGACTGGGGCTGGAGGTCTGCAGGCTGGGAGTTTGACTGGGGCTGGAGGTCTGCAGGCTGGGGGTCTGCAGGCTGGGGGTCTGCAGGCTGGGGGGTCTGCAGGCTGGGGGGTCTGCAGGCTGGGAGGTTGACTGGGGCTGGAGGTCTGCAGGCTGGGAGGTTGACTGGGGCTGGAGGTCTGCAGGCTGGGAGATTGACTGGGGCTGGGGGTCTGTTGGCTGGAGGTCTGCAGGCCGGGGGTCTGCAGGCTGGGAGGTTGACTGGGGCTGGAGATCTGCAGGCTGGGAGGTTGACTGGGGCTGGAGGTCTGCAGGCTGGGAGGTTGACTGGGGCTGGAGGTCTGCAGGCTGGGAGATTGACTGGGGCTGGGGGTCTGTTGGCTGGGGGTCTGCAGGCTGGGGGTCTGCAGGCTGGAGGTCTGCAGGCTGGGAGATTGACGAGCTGGAGGTCTGCAGGCTGGGAGATTGACTGGGGCTGGGGGTCTGTTGGCTGGAGGTCTGCAGGCTGGGGGTCTGCAGGCTGGGAGGTTGACTGGGGCTGGAGGTCTGCAGGCTGGGAGATTGACTGGGGCTGGGGGTCTGTTGGCTGGGGGTCTGCAGGCTGGGGGTCTGCAGGCTGGAGGTCTGCAGGCTGGGAGATTGACGAGCTGGAGGTCTGCAGGCTGGGAGATTGACTGGGGCTGGGGGTCTGTTGGCTGGAGGTCTGCAGGCTGGGGGTCTGCAGGCTGGGGGTCTGCAGGCTGGGGGGTCTGCAGGCTGGGAGGTTGACGGGCTTTGGGTCTGTTGGCTGGAGGTCTGCAGGCTGGGGGTCTGCAGGTTGGGAGGTTGACTGGGGCTGGAGGTCTGCAGGCTGGGAGATTGACTGGGGCTGGAGGTCTGCAGGCTGGGAGGTTGACTGGGGCTGGAGGTCTGCAGGCTGGGAGGTTGACTGGGGCTGGAGGTCTGCAGGCTGGGAGGTTGACTGGGGCTGGAGGTCTGCAGGCTGGGAGGTTGACTGGGGCTGGAGGTCTGCAGGCTGGGAGATTGACTGGGGCTGGGTGTCTGTTGGCTGGGGGTCTGCAGGCTGTGGGGTCTGCAGGCTAGGGGTCTGCAGGCTGGGAGGTTGACTGGGGCTGGAGGTCTGCAGGCTGGGAGGTTGACTGGGGCTGGAGGTCTGCAGGCTGGGAGGTTGACTGGGGCTGGAGGTCTGCAGGCTGGGAGATTGACTGGGGCTGGGTGTCTGTTGGCTGGGGGTATGTTGGCTGGAGGTCTGCAGGCTGGGGGTCTGCAGGCTGGGAGGTTGACTGTGGCTGGAGGTCTGCAGGCTGGGAGGTTGACTGGGGCTGGAGGTCTGCAGGCTTGGAGGTTGACTGGGGCTGGAGGTCTGCAGGCTGGGGGTCTGCAGGCTAGGGGTCTGCAGGCTGGGAGGTTGACTGGTTGCTGGAGGTCTGCAGGCTGGGGGTCTGCAGGCTAGGGGTCTGCAGGTTGGGAAGTTGACTGGGGCTGGAGGTCTGCAGGCTGGGAGGTTGACTGGTTGCTGGAGGTCTGCAGACTGGGAGTTTGCTGGGGCTGGGTGTCTGTTGGTTGGGGGTATGTTGGCTGGAGGTCTGCAGGCTGGGGTCTGCAGGCTGGGAGGTTGACTGTGGCTGGAGGTCTGCAGGCTGGGAGGTTGACTGGGGCTGGAGGTCTGCAGGCTTGGAGGTTGACTGGGGCTGGAGGTCTGCAGGCTGGGGGTCTGCAGGCTAGGGGTCTGCAGGCTGGGAGGTTGACTGGTTGCTGGAGGTCTGCAGGCTGGGAGATTTACTGGGGCTGGATGTCTGCAGGCTGGGAGGTTGACTGGGGCTGGAGGTCTGCAGGCTGGGAGGTTGACTGGGGCTGGAGGTCTGCAGGCTGGGAGGTTGACTGGGGCTGGAGGTTTTCAGGCTGGGAGGTTGACTGGGGCTGGGGGTCTGTTGGCTGGAGGTCTGCAGGCTGGGGGTCTGCAGGCTAGGGGTCTGCAGGTTGGGAAGTTGACTGGGGCTGGAGGTCTGCAGGCTGGGAGGTTGACTGGTTGCTGGAGGTCTGCAGACTGGGAGTTTGCTGGGGCTGGGTGTCTGTTGGTTGGGGGTATGTTGGCTGGAGGTCTGCAGGCTGGGGGTCTGCAGGCTGGGAGGTTGACTGTGGCTGGAGGTCTGCAGGCTGGGAGGTTGACTGGGGCTGGAGGTCTGCAGGCTTGGAGGTTGACTGGGGCTGGAGGTCTGCAGGCTGGGGGTCTGCAGGCTAGGGGTCTGCAGGCTGGGAGGTTGACTGGTTGCTGGAGGTCTGCAGGCTGGGAGATTTACTGGGGCTGGATGTCTGCAGGCTGGGAGGTTGACTGGGGCTGGAGGTCTGCAGGCTGGGAGGTTGACTGGGGCTGGAGGTCTGCAGGCTGGGAGGTTGACTGGGGCTGGAGGTTTTCAGGCTGGGAGGTTGACTGGGGCTGGGGGTCTGTTGGCTGGAGGTCTGCAGGCTGGGGGTCTGCAGGCTAGGGGTCTGCAGGTTGGGAGGTTGACTGGGGCTGGAGGTCTGCAGGCTGGGAGATTGAATGGTTGCTGGAGGTCTGCAGACTGGGAGTTTGACTGGGGCTGGGTGTCTGTTGGCTGGGGGTATGTTGGCTGGAGGTCTGCAGGCTGGGGGTCTGCACGCTGGGAGGTTGACTGGGGCTGGAGGTCTGCAGGCTGGGAGGTTGACTGGGGCTGGAGGTCTGCAGGCTTGGAGGTTGACTGTGGCTGGAGGTCTGCAGGCTGGGAGGTTGACTGGGGCTGGAAGTCTGCAGGCTGGGGGTCTGCAGGCTGGGAGGTTGACTGGTTGCTGGAGGTCTGCAGGCTGGGAGATTTACTGGGGCTGGATGTCTGCAGGCTGGGAGGTTGACTGGGGCTGGAGGTCTGCAGGCTGGGAGGTTGATTGGGGCTGGAGGTCTGCAGGCTGGGAGGTTGACTGGGGCTGGGGGTCTGTTGGCTGGAGGTCTGCAGGCTGGGGGTCTGCAGGCTAGGGGTCTGCAGGTTGGGAGGTTGACTGGGGCTGGAGGTCTGCAGGCTGGGAGGTTGACTGGGGCTGGAGGTCTGCAGGCTTGGAGGTTGACTGGGGCTGGAGGTCTGCAGGCTGGGAGGTTGACTGGGGCTGGAGGTCTGCAGGCTGGGAGGTTGACTGGGGCTGGAGGTCTGCAGGCTGGGAGATTGACTGGTTGCTGGAGGTCTGCAGACTGGGAGTTTGACTGGGGCTGGGTGTCTATTGGCTGGGGGTATGTTGGCTGGAGGTCTGCAGGCTGGGGGTCTGCAGGCTGGGAGGTTGACTGGGGCTGGAGGTCTGCAGGCTGGGAGGTTGACTGGGGCTGGGGGTCTGTTGGCTGGAGGTCTGCAGGCTGGGGGTCTGCAGGCTAGGGGTCTGCAGGTTGGGAGGTTGACTGGGGCTGGAGGTTTGCAGGCTGGGAGATTGACTGGTTGCTGGAGGTCTGCAGACTGGGAGTTTGACTGGGGCTGGGTGTCTGTTGGCTGGGGGTATGTTGGCTGGAGGTCTGCAGGCTGGGGGTCTGCAGGCTGGGAGGTTGACTGGGGCTGGAGGTCTGCAGGCTGGGAGGTTGACTGGGGCTGGAGGTCTGTTGGCTGGGGGTATGTTGGCTGGAGGTCTGCAGGCTGGGGGTCTGCAGGCTGGGAGGTTGACTGGGGTTGGAGGTCTGCAGGCTGGGAGGTTGACTGGGGCTGGAGGTCTGCAGGCTTGGAGGTTGACTGGGGCTGGAGGTCTGCAGGCTGGGAGGTTGACTGGGGCTGGAGGTCTGCAGGCTGGGAGGTTGACTGGGGCTGGAGGTCTGCAGGCTGGGAGATTGACTGGTTGCTGGAGGTCTGCAGACTGGGAGTTTGACTGGGGCTGGGTGTCTATTGGCTGGGGGTATGTTGGCTGGAGGTCTGCAGGCTGGGGGTCTGCAGGCTGGGAGGTTGACTGGGGCTGGAGGTCTGCAGGCTTGGAGGTTGACTGTGGCTGGAGGTCTGCAGGCTGGGGGTCTGCAGGCTAGGGGTCTGCAGGCTGGGAGGTTGACTGGGGCTGGGGGTCTGCAGGCTGGGAGATTGACTGGGGCTGGATGTCTGCAGGCTGGGAGGTTGACAGGGGCTGGAGGTCTGCAGGCTGGGAGATTGACTGGGGCTGGATGTCTGCAGGCTGGGAGGTTGACAGGGGCTGGAGGTCTGCAGGCTGGGAGGTTGACTGGGGCTGGAGGTCTGCAGGCTGGGAGATTGACTGGGGCTGGATGTCTGCAGGCTGGGAGGTTGACAGGGGCTGGAGGTCTGCAGGCTGGGAGGTTGACTGGGGCTGGGTGTCTGTTGGCTGGGGGTCTGCAGGCTGGGGGTCTGCAGGCTGGGAGGTTGACTGGGGCTGGAGGTCTGCAGGCTGGGAGGTTGACTGGGGCTGGAGGTCTGCAGGTTGGGGGTCTGTTCCTGGAGGTCTGCAGGCTGGGGGTCTGCCGGCTGGAGGTCTGCAGGCTGGGGGTCTGCAGGCTGGGAGGTTGACTGGGGCTGGAGGTCTGCAGGCTGGGAGGTTGACTGGGGCTGGGGGTCTGCAGGCTTGGAGGTTGACTGGGGCTGGAGGTCTGTTGGCTGGGGGTATGTTGGCTGGAGGTCTGCAGGCTGGGGGTCTGCAGGCTGGGAGGTTGACTGGGGTTGGAGGTCTGCAGGCTGGGAGGTTGACTGGGGCTGGAGGTCTGCAGGCTTGGAGGTTGACTGGGGCTGGAGGTCTGCAGGCTGGGAGGTTGACTGGGGCTGGAGGTCTGCAGGCTGGGAGGTTGACTGGGGCTGGAGGTCTGCAGGCTGGGAGATTGACTGGTTGCTGGAGGTCTGCAGACTGGGAGTTTGACTGGGGCTGGGTGTCTATTGGCTGGGGGTATGTTGGCTGGAGGTCTGCAGGCTGGGGGTCTGCAGGCTGGGAGGTTGACTGGGGCTGGAGGTCTGCAGGCTTGGAGGTTGACTGTGGCTGGAGGTCTGCAGGCTGGGGGTCTGCAGGCTAGGGGTCTGCAGGCTGGGAGGTTGACTGGGGCTGGGGGTCTGCAGGCTGGGAGATTGACTGGGGCTGGATGTCTGCAGGCTGGGAGGTTGACAGGGGCTGGAGGTCTGCAGGCTGGGAGATTGACTGGGGCTGGATGTCTGCAGGCTGGGAGGTTGACAGGGGCTGGAGGTCTGCAGGCTGGGAGGTTGACTGGGGCTGGAGGTCTGCAGGCTGGGAGGTTGACTGGGGCTGGGTGTCTGTTGGCTGGGGGTCTGCAGGCTGGGGGTCTGCAGGCTGGGAGGTTGACTGGGGCTGGAGGTCTGCAGGCTGGGAGGTTGACTGGGGCTGGAGGTCTGCAGGTTGGGGGTCTGTTCCTGGAGGTCTGCAGGCTGGGGGTCTGCCGGCTGGAGGTCTGCAGGCTGGGGGTCTGCAGGCTGGGAGGTTGACTGGGGCTGGGGGTCTGCAGGCTTGGAGGTTGACTGGGGCTGGAGGTCTGTTGGCTGGGGGTATGTTGGCTGGAGGTCTGCAGGCTGGGGGTCTGCAGGCTGGGAGGTTGACTGGGGTTGGAGGTCTGCAGGCTGGGAGGTTGACTGGGGCTGGAGGTCTGCAGGCTTGGAGGTTGACTGGGGCTGGAGGTCTGCAGGCTGGGAGGTTGACTGGGGCTGGAGGTCTGCAGGCTGGGAGGTTGACTGGGGCTGGAGGTCTGCAGGCTGGGAGATTGACTGGTTGCTGGAGGTCTGCAGACTGGGAGTTTGACTGGGGCTGGGTGTCTATTGGCTGGGGGTATGTTGGCTGGAGGTCTGCAGGCTGGGGGTCTGCAGGCTGGGAGGTTGACTGGGGCTGGAGGTCTGCAGGCTTGGAGGTTGACTGTGGCTGGAGGTCTGCAGGCTGGGGGTCTGCAGGCTAGGGGTCTGCAGGCTGGGAGGTTGACTGGGGCTGGATGTCTGCAGGCTGGGAGGTTGAC